>NC_139351.1:123075497-123310497 GCF_055883805.1 Amblyomma maculatum | reverse complement strand
ATATGGCGATAGGGTGAAGGATGATTTAATGGTTAGCTTAGCGCGAGGGCTCCTCTCGCGCCACTGTCTATCTTCTTCGTAACACTTCCCGGGGCCACCGAGCGATCATCCCAATCGGTTCGCTTGAAGTTGATGGTGACGTGACGGTGAGGATGTTCAAGGAAAGACAGGAGTGAATGACTTGCTTGCCACCATGATGTCTGATGCGTGGGTGATCCGCCTCCCATGGAGCTGTTCAACCATCCGTCACCAAAGTCCATGGGACCGATGGCTTGATGTCACGTCGGTTGGCTTGGGCGGGGGTTGCGTGTTCGTGTCCATCGGTTCCTTCGGGTCATTCGGGTCTTTCGGGTCCTTCGTCTCGGTTCTGGTTGGTCTGTCTGTTCTCCTTGTCTTCAGCTCCGGGTTGGGGGCTGGACGGTGGTAGTTGGTCGGGTCTGGGCTGGAAGGGCTGGGGCGAAGCTGCTCGGCGATGTCCTTGGGCCCTCGGTCGATGGTCCTGGCATACAGATGGCGTCGATGCTCCAAGGCGAGAATGGGGATGACCACCCAGCACCTCCACCAAAAATGTTACGTAATGACAAGCGAAGAGGACAGCACAACATGGCGATAGGGTGAAGGATGATAGGGTAAAAGATGATCGAGTCGTGGTAACGTGTGGCCCGAGAGTGTCCTGGGCCAAGGTTCATCAGGAATGATCGTGCCGGCAAGCCGTACTATTCTTCCTTCTTCCTCTTCTTCTTCAAGCATCCAGACACGCCCATCATCATGCCATGGAATCATAAACATCGTAAACTTCCTCGTCCACGATCGGCACGATCGCTCGGTGGCCCCGGGTCATGTTACGGACGATATCAAGGAAGAAGAAGCAGGCAATGGCGCAGGCAGAGCGCTCGCGCTAGGCCCGCTAACAGACTCATTAAACGTCATCTACCATTGCCATCGGTCATGTTCTGTCGTCTTTCTTCCTCGGCTTGCCGCATCGTAACAGTATATATGAAACAATGTGCCCGGGGAGTGCGATATGATCTTTGCACAGATCACGGGATCTCAAGGGCTAAAAGCGCTCTGCATAAAATAAATCTTAGCACGGAGAAAACTGCCTCCTCCTAACTTCGATTACGTTAGGTTGATCTTACTCCACACCGTAAAAACAGAGACAAAGAACGAAAACCTGAAAGGTGGGAGATGGGCAAACATTAGCGCTCCTATAGCATAGAATAGCGTTTGGTTGAAGGGGTGGTGAAAAAAAAAGATGAGATGAAATAAACTTACGTCTAATAAATAGCAAAGGTTTAACCCGCATAAACCTAAGTAACCAAAGCGAAAGCGGTGACGCGTTTCGCTTCACCGGTCTCTCTCCGGCGATGAACAGAGGCACAGCTGCTGGGAAAGACAAGATCATGGTGGGACTCCTCGCCAATCTCCACGACGCAGCCCTCATGCAGCTCACGAGTTTCATTAACAACTGTTGGCGCACAGGTCGGCTGCCAGACGAGTGGAAGAGTGCTGAGGTGCATTTCATTCTCAAACCGGGCAAACCCATAAATATTAACAATCTACGGCCAATCTCTCTCACCTCCTGCGTAGGGAAAGTCATGGAGAAGGCGATACACATCAGGCTCGCCCGATATCTTGAAGAAAATGACTTGTACCCACCCACCATGTTCGGAATTTGTCCCTGCCTATCCACCCAAGATATATTCCTCCAACTTAAAGAAGTCATAACCCCCGTAACAACCATTTCTTTGGGACAATTCTCGCTCTAGACCTCAATGGGGCGTTTTATAATGAAAAGCACCCTCTCTATTTTGGAAAATATGAGCCCCATCAAAAGCGGTGCAAGAACCTAAGCATATGTAAAAGATTTCCTTCACGGTCGCACCGTCTATGCCAATCTCGGTCTGGCACAACCCAGCCAAATACAGCTAGGCACACGTGGCACGCCACAGGGTGCTGTTCTATCTCCCTTACTTTTCAATATTGCTTTAATCAAACTCCCAGCCCAGCTAAATCAGGTATCGCATCTGCGGTACGACTTCTAGGCGGATGACATCACTATTTGGATCACGACCTATTCCACCGCCGAAATCGAGGACCGCCTTCAAGAGGCCGTAACCATCGTGCAAGCCTACGCCGCTAACTACGACCTTACATGCTCCCCCGAAAAATCGGAGTTGCTGGTACTCACAGCTCCCGCCAACGCAGACCCACTCTTTAAATCAACCTCAATAGAGATCCAATACCAGAGAAGGACACCATTAGCCTTCTAGGCCTTTGTATCAACGACAGGGGCAGAAATGGGTACGCCTTCACTCGGCTCAAAAACACCAGTCTGCAGGTTGCGTGCATGATTGCCAGGGTCACTACCAACAACAAGGGTATCTGCTCGAACAAGAGACCCTGCGCCTGGTTCAAGAATTTGTCTTTAACAGAATTGTGTATTCGAACTCGTATTTGCGTCTCAACACGGGAGACTATAAGAAAATTCACGTCATGATACGAAACGCTGTTAAGAAGGCACTGGATCTGCCCTGAAGCACTTTCACAGAGCGCCTTTGCAATTAGGGGTGCACAATACAGCCGAAGAACCCCTCGCCGCCTAACGCGTCACCCAGATTAATCGACTAGCAGCAAACGGCCGCACGGGTCGGACCGTTCTTATGGACCTTAACCTGGCTAGCCCGCAAGGTCTCGTACAAAAACAGGCTATACCGCCCGGGTGGTCGAACTCGTTCATACCCAATCCCCCACCCCGCAATATACACCCTCTGTTCCACTAAGGGCGCCGGAAGGCGCGGGCCAAATTCATACAGGAAAAGTACGGGACAGACACCGAGTCCTACTACGTTGACGCAGCGAAGTCAGAAGCGGGGTACACGGTAGCGGTTGTGATGCACCAACAACTGGTTGATGCTCTCACCGCCTGCGATGACAATATAGAAACGGCGGAGGAGGTGGCCATTGCTTTAGCCGCCACGCATACCACCTGCGCCTATATAATCACATATTCTGTGACTGCCTACCGCAACTACATTAAAGGACAAATATGTCCCCAGGCTGCTCGAATATTAAAAAGTCATGGACACTCTGAACAAGACAAATACCTCGTCTGGACACCGGGACATCAAGGCGTCGAAGGTAACGAGTGCGCCCATGTCGCGGCCCGAGCTCTCCTCCCCAGGACTCGACCCCATTATCCCCCACACCCCTTTATCCCGACCCTCTGGTGACGTACGCGGAGAGGTTACTGCACACTCTCTCGCAGAAAATACCCATCCCCAGCCAAGGGGCGGAGGAAGTTAGATGGCGACGACTACAGACAGGTACATATAACACACCAGCCCGTTTAAACATAATACACCCCAGGTTCTGCGACCCCAAATGTAAATATTGCGGGGAGAAGGCAGGCCTGCACCTCATGGTGTGGACCTGCCCACACAATCCACCAGATGACCCAAATACAGCGCCAACAATTGAGGGGTGGGAGGCTGCCCTATACAGCTCTAGACTAGAGGCCCAACGGTCCCTCGTGACACGCGCGCGGATAGCAGCGGCAGCCGCTGGAGTCCCGCACTAGGGACCACTCCCTCATCTCTGCTCAATAAAGTTTTTAAGTCAGTCAGTCAGTCTCCGTCTTTCTTCTGCAGCTTCTTGGCGAGCTACGTCCACTGGATGACCGGATTCGGCCTGTCGTCTTCGCAGCCTTTGAGACGCAGGCAGTTCACGATGCGTCTCACATGGATCATCCATGGCGACTGATACCGTCAAATCGTCGTGAGCTGTTTCAGTGCATTGGCTGAGAGGGAGCGAAGGCTTTCTAGACAGAGCGAGCGCAGGGCTCTGGCGTAACTGCGCTTGAGTGATATCTGCCACGTGGTTTCGCCTCGGTTCAAAGTCAACATTGCGCATACGGCGAAGAAGCTACGGAGAGGAGTAGTAAAAGCTTTCGCTTTTAGAAAGCGGCCCTAATCGGCCAGATCCGGTCTGAGACAATGTGTGCGATAAAGACAAGACGACAAATTCATTATCGATTTTCTCTGTGTGTGATGGTGTCTTTTTTTTTTTTTTTTTTCAAAGCGTGTGAGGCGACGGTAATAAGGGGGCGTGCTTCCACCTAATTTATAACTACAGAACAAAAGACGGGACAAAGATAAAGGACGGACACCACATCTTTGTCGCGCCTTTTGCTCTGTCATCATCAACATCATCATCAGCCTGAATATACCCACTGCAGAGCGAAGGCCTCTCCCATATTTCTCCACTTAACCCGGTTCTGTGCTAGCTGCATCCACTTGACTCCTGTGAACTTCTTAACCTCATCCGCCCACCTAACTTTTTGCCGTCCCCTGCTACGCTTTCCTTCCCTTGGAATCCAGTTTGTTACCCTAAGCGACCATCGGTTATCCTCTCTTCGCACTACATGTCCTGCCCATGTCCATTTCTTCTTCTTAATTTCCACTAAAATGTCGGTAACTTGAGTTATTTCTCTGACCCACTCTGCACGCTTTCTATCTCTTAATGTCACCCCTACCATTTTTCGTTCCATAGCCCTCTGGGTTGTCCTCAGCTTAAGTAGAACTCTCTTGGTTAGCCTCCACGTTTCAGCCCCATAGGTGAGTACAGGCAAGATGCAACTGTTGTATACTTTCCTCTTGAGCGATACCGGTAAGCTGCTAGTCATGATCTGCGATTGCTTGCCAAATGCGCTCCATCCCAATCTTATTCTTCTTGTTATTTCCTTTGCATGGTGCGGATCTGCGGTTACTACCTGTCCTAAGTAGAAATATTCGCCTACTACTTCGAGTGCTTCGCTACCTAATGCTCTGTAGTTATGGATAATCGAAAACACCAACTCGCCCAACAACTGCTTTTGTCGCGCTTCCATTTAACCGAACAGCCAGCAATCCTCACTCCTTCCTTTTATGCTGACTACAAGAAACGATTGGCCAATAGCAGTAGCAGTAGCAAAGTAGTGAAGATTACCTTTTTTGGTGATGAAACTTTCATCAAGACGTGAAAGGGGCAGGCCGCTATAAGTACAGGATCACAGCTACGTTCTGGCAATATCAGTATTAGCATGTCGCTTGCAATGGGAAGCACTGTGGCATCATTGCTCCAGGATCCAGCCTCTGACGGATATGGCGGAATGTTTCCGCGTTTAACTCGCCGGCAATCGAAATATATTGTTCATTATCTTGCTACACTGAGATATTCATTAAGCGGCATTACTGTTACCGATGCGGTATTTGTGAGCGCTTATATGTGAATTTGTGCGCGCGTGGCTTCTGAAATGGTTTGTATTACTTAAACGTTAATCATTCTCATCTGTAGTGGCCTGCTTGGTATATGAGCTAGCCGACATCTCTAACCATAATTAGAGTATGCCTCCTCCTCTTCCGTTTGTAGCTACATGCAGTCATTGCACCAGAGAAAGTGGTCTTCACTTATTTTACCGGAGAGCATGAGAGGTCGGGATAGACGTAGGACCGTTATAACTATTAGATTTTTGGTTGGATACGGTTGCAAAGATAGGTTAGTTCTCTTTCTTAATCACTTACAAGTCGAGTTCATATAGAAGAAGCAGGTACTGGCTATTGCGTGATCTGTGGAAACATGCATCTGTGGAAACATGGCATCTTCAGAGGCCAAATACAAGAATAGAATGAAAGGAAACAGAGGAAACTCAGTCGAGCGCACCTTCTATATCTGCATCCCTATATTCCTGGCTCTGTAATGACAGCAACGGAACAGCGGCGAGCCTGTAAAAAATTCACACGTAGTCTGTATCCAGGGCGCGCGCTCAATACCGCAGCTGTGAAATGTTGCAAGGAAAGAGGGTGATAATTAGTATAGATAATGAACGCCCGGCGAATACTGCCTCTGCCCTCCGGTACATGAATTACAAATGTCCATTCTTTGTTTTCATATAATACACTTTGCGTCTCGGTTGCGTCGAGAAATGTGGCGTTGAATGGGCAGCTGTAGAAATTCCCGGGCACTATGCAATATTCAGTAAAACAGCCAATGCAGGCCAATTTAAAATACAAACGGGATACATTTGTCGAAGATAAATTATGCTCTGTATCGGGTGTGTGAAACACCTCTCCCGATGGCCGACCACAAGGTGCGCGCACACATCCCGCCGAACGAATTCAACGGCTACGGCGTCCGTTTACTGAGCCCGCTTAAGTTTCAATATTGAGCCAGTGCAGTAGGTATAGCATGAGACATGGCTTAAGTTAAACCAATCACACACAAAAAATTGAATAAGATGTTAATCAATTCCCTATATTCCACCGGGAGGTGGGGAGGAGGGGAGGGGTGCTCAGGATCATTTCTGAACTTTTCACTGAAATGCGAAGTGCCACACTGCTCGCGATGCAGCCTTGCGAAAGGCCCTTAATCGTACACAGGACTCATCTTGCTTTTACACACGACAGGATTACATTTTTATAGCGTACGTGGGCAGCGTGTCCTCAAAACAAATGAAGTAAAATGAAAAGAAGCGATAGATTTCTGCGCATCTTATTTGGCTTGAGTTGCCCATAATGAATAAGCTTAAAGAAAATTATAGGGTCACTGACCAAGTCAAAGTTTAATAAAAACGAAATGACGTTTTCACCGTAGAAGAGGAGGTGAATGGCTGTATATCGTTCCTCGACACTCGTGTGATCCGAAAACCCACGAAACTGGATTTCACCGTGTACAGAAAGCCTACACACTCAGGCCGTTATCTTGACTTTTATTCTGTCCACCCGATGGCACACAAGCGATCTGTTGTCTGCTCCTTGATCAAAAGAGCAATAAACACGTGCTCTAACGAGCAATCCCTCAAGGAAGAGCTGAAGACTGTCGAAAAGGATTTGACGAGAAATGGCTATCCAAGAAGCTTTGTGGCAAACACAAAAAAGAAACTGCTACAGCGACCGCCACCTTCTGACGTTTCCGATGCCTCTAAGCCAAAACGAGCAAGCATCCCTTACATCCCACAGATTAGTGAAGCGCTTGGTCGGGTATTCCGAAAGTACGGCGTGCAAGTTGCCCACGTTCCAACGAGCAAACTTAGGCACGAGCTTGTCAATGTGAAAGACCCCCTTCCCCTTAAGAGATATCCTGGGGTCGCGTACAAGATTCCGTGCGCAGATTGCGACCGCAGTTGTATCGGAGAAACAGGAAACTGGTGCAAACGGATACAGCAGCACAAAAATGATGTGGCGAAAGGACACAGTGCTACTAACGCTCTGGCCGAACATGTGCAAGAAACTGGACACGCCATCAGTTGGGACGGGGCACGTGTGCTTGCCAGAGAACGGATCGCTGCTAGACGATTGTATCTAGAGTCTTTGATGATTCAGACCACCCATGGCACGCTCAATCGGACGCAGGGGAATCTACCATCTGATTATGCTAGATCATTACGATGCATTTTAAAGAAGCTATAAACGCATGCTGTATGTCTGGTTTCCCCATTGTGAACAAGGAAGCCGTAGGGCTTCCGAAACGTCATTTCGTTTTTATTAAACTTCGACTTGGTCAGTGACCCTATAATTTTCTTTATGCCACCACCTGACCAGACGATGTTTTGTCGAACTCTTGATTAAATGAATAAGCTTGAAAGAGTACCGTGAAAACATTGCACGTAAGCTGAAATGCTGATAAATATATCCTCCGAGAACCAAGATCTTGAAAACAACGAATTATGATTGTATCAACAAAAAGTTAAACGTGGGATCAGTGCTAATAATACAAAAGAAATGAGAAAATATACGCCTTTTTGATTCCGCCTATGTTGTGATGAGCGCATTGTAGTCTCTCTTTGTATCCTAGTCTCACGTCATACACGGGTCCTTCATTACATCCAGGTCTTCCGTCTCTTCCAACTTTTCCCTATTGGAGGAAAGGAATGATTTCTCTCTCACGTTTACTACCTTTATTCAGTGGCAGTTGGCTTTCTCAAGTATCAACAACTGTAGATTGGTACAGCTAACTGTCAATGCTTTGCTCTACTTCAGCATAGAGTTGTTGCGCTTCAAACTTCAGTTTAATTTTTGTATGTGAATGATTATTGCGCTTGATTGTATTCAGTGGTAATTTTATTTTATTCCAAAATTATCGGGCGTCTCTAGCAATGTTGCCCATCTCCTTGCTAATATTATTTGATGCCACTCTGTGCCGGCGAGGAATAAGCTCTTGAACCATGGTTGCATGAAAGCGTACGCACGTAATACCCAGTCAAAAAGCGGCGGTTGAATTTGGTAATCTCATTTCGTATTAAAGTATTGTAAGAATGGGGGGTTTATTCAGCAGATCAACAGGACTTGATCAGCAGGACTGAGCAGATCAGCGGCGAACACAGCGGCAGCGAACACAGTCAGATCCAGCACGTGCAGCGATCACGATGCCACTGACCGGCGTGTTCCTTGTGCACTTCTTCCTCTTCACAATTACCCGCGGGACGAAGAGGAGACATCCTGGCGACTTACGGCGTGAGCAAGACGGCAGGGTCGTAATAGGGTTTGAGGCGCTGGACGTGAACAATCTCGCGTCCGCGCCGGCGTAGATCATGGGACGGCGTAACAGGTTCCACCACATAATTAACCGGAGAGGTGCGCTCCAGAACACGGTATGGGCCATGGTATTAGCAAGAAATTTGGAAGACAGTCCAGGGGCATTGGAAGGTATCCATAGCCACACAAGAGCGCCAGACGAGAAGTGCGGTGTCGAGTGTTGGCTGTCATGGTTGGATTTATGGCGGCACTGGGTGTTAGCCGTGAATGCGCGGGCGATTTGTCGACAGTCTTCCGCATGCTGGGCTGCTTGAGACGCAGGTGTATACTCTGATATGTCTGGCTGATACGGGAGTATGGTGTCGATTGTAGCAGAGGGGTGACGGCCGTAGAGGAGAAAAAAAGGAGAGAAGCCAGTAGTAGACTGCGTTGCGGTATTGTATGCGTACGTGACATACGGAAGGACGAGGTCCCAGTTTGAGTGGTTGGAGTAGACGTACATAGAGAGCATGTCGCCAAGGGTACGATTGAAACGCTCAGTGAGGCCATTAGTCTAAGGATGATAGGCGGAGGTGGTTCTATGAATAATGTTACACTTGGTGAGCAAGGCTTTCACAACGTCACTCAAGAAAACGCGTCCTCTGTCGCTGAGCAGCTCTCGAGGTGTGCCATGGCGAAGAACAAATCGCTGCAAAATGAAGGAAGCTACTTCTGACGCTGTGGCAGATGGAAGTGCGGCGGTTTCTGCATACCTCGTCAGATGATCAACGGCTACGATAGCCCAGCGGTTGCCGGCCGCAGTGTAGGGAAGCGGCCCGTACAAATCAATGCCGACGCGGTCGAAAGGACGTGGTGGGCTAGGTAACGGCAGCAACTCTCCAGCAGAACGTTGAGGAGATGACTTGCGACGTTGACAGGTGAGGCATGAGCGAACGTACTTGAGTACAAAGGTGTACATACCCCGCCAGTAGTAACGCAGCCGGAGACGAGCGTATGTCTTGAAGACGCCCGCGTGACCGGATTGTGGGTCAGCGTGGAAATAGTCACAAATTTGCGAACGTAGCTGCCGGGGAATAACTAGCAACCACTTGCGGCCATCTGCGCAGTAGTTGCGGCGGTAGAGGAGGTTATCACGAATGGCGAAGTGGGAAGCATGGCGGCGGAGAGCACGCGATGGAGACGCAGCTGTAGGATTGGAGATAAAATCGAGGATAGAGTTTATCCAAGGATCTTGCCGCTGCGCTGACGGCATGTCATTGATGTGAAGCGATGGCGGGGAATCGTCGGAAGGGGAAAGGCTCGCGACCTCAGCTGTAAGGGGGCAGCGGGAAAGTGCATCGGCATCGTGATGTTTGCGGCCAGAGCGGTAAACAACACGGACATCATATTCTTGAAGGCGAAGAGCCCATCTTGCCAGTCTGCCGGACGGGTCTTTCAGTGAGGAAAGCCAGCAAAGCGCATGGTGGTCTGTCACTACGTCAGAAGGGCGACCATAGAGGTAAGGGCGGAATTTAGTAAGAGCCCAAATAATCGCTAAGCATCCTTTTTCAGTGACAGAGTAATTGGATTCAGCCTTCGTGAGTGTACGGCTGGCATAGGCGACCACGTATTCTGTATAACTAGCTTTGCGCTGAGCGAGCACAGCGCCCAGACCAATACCACTGGCGTCTGTGTGGACCTCAGTAGGCGCTGTGGGGTCGAAGTGACGTAGGACAGGCGGTGCCGTGAGGATGTGTCGTAAAGCACTGAAGGCATCGTCGCACGCTGGTGACCACGACGAAAGGTCGGAACTGCCTGACAGAAGTTCTGTCATGGGAGCAGCAATGGAAGCAAAATTCCTAATAAAGCGGCGAAAGTAAGAGCACAGCCCGAGGAAGCTACGTAGATCTTTGATGGAAGTCGGTTTGGGAAAAGCTGTTACGGCACGAAGTTTGGCAGGGTCTGGAGATACACCTTCTTTGGAAACAACGTGGCCTAGAATGGTGAGCTGGCGGGCGGCAAAACGACATTTTTTCAAATTCAGCTGCAGTCCGGCATCAGATAGGCAGGTCAAAACGTGCTTCAGACGGTAGAGGTGTGTGTCAAAGTCACGAGAAAAGACGACAATGTCATCGAGGTAGCAGAGGCTTGTCTTCCACTTTAGGCCACGCAAAATGGTGTCCATCATCCGCTCAAATGTTGCCGGAGCATTACAAAGGCCAAACGGCATAACTGTGAATTCGTACAAGCCGTCGGGAGTTGCAAAAGCAGTTTTTGGGCGATCAGCCGCTTCCAAGGGGACTTGCCAGTACCCGGAACGTAAATCTAGGGAAGAAAAGAGTTCGGCGCCTTGCAAACAATCGAGAGCGTCGTCGATGCGTGGGAGAGGATAGACGTCCTTTCGCGTAATCTTATTAAGGCGGCGATAATCGACACAAAAGCGGATAGAACCATCTTTATTTTTTACAAGGACAACAGGTGAGGCCCAAGGGCTGCTTGAAGGCTGAATCACGCCACTCTGGATCATTAGGTCGACTTGCTCTTCAATAGCCTGGCGTTCGGTTTATTCAGCAGATGAACAGGACTTGATCAGCAGGACTGAGCAGATCAGCGGCGAACACAGCGGCAGCGAACACAGTCAGATCCAGCACGTGCAGCGATCACGATGCCATTGACTGGCGTGTTCCTTGTGCACTTCTTCCTCTTCACAGTATTTATAAGTTCCAACGAATGAAGGAACTCTGAATTTTTCGGTGTTATAATATTTGTGAGGTTCTTGTATTGTAACATTTGCATCGCGCGCCTTGCAGTGTAAAACTAGGAGCCCTACTGACGTAGTATGAACAAGGCAGGCACTTCTAAATCATACATATGAAAATTTCTACAATATGTGTGGAAACCTGTCAGTTAGGCTGGTCGATAGTGTCCAAGTAAAGTCTCAATACAAGCTCCGTAGTAGTACTGCCTGGGCCTATAGTACCACGCATGCGATGTAGCGAGTACTCACCTAAAGGGCACGTTAAAGAACTCCAGGTGGTCGAAATTTCGGGAGTCCTCCACTACGGCGTCTCTCATAGCCTAAGTTGCTTTGGACGTTAAACCTCACAAACCAAACCAAACCAAACCAAACCAAACCTAAAGGGCTGGAGCAAGGACGCTAACAAAAATGGCCGAACCTACTTGAGCATAAGGCCGATACTTTTGGAAAGGAAAATGAGGCGCGAAGGCAAGGTAACCGTTTGCCTACTGAGGGCAATGATCAGGCCAAACGATTTCAGCGCCAGAGAGTCAGAGAGGGCTAAGAGGTTGGGAAGCTTGATGGACAAGATGCATGCATGTTTACAGATCACAGCGGACAGGGTTGAACGGAGAGATGTGGTGGGGGATGCCTTTGCCCTCATCCTTATCCAGGCTATATTATCTAGGTTGCTACGGTAACCAAAGCTGCCATGACCAGCGCTTACTCAAAAATGTTGTTAATCGGGTATTGGAAGAACGCGACAATTTTCGATTGCACCACATTACAGTTACGACTACGTCGGCGAAGTCTAGGGCACAGAAAGCACAGCGTGTAGTAGTTCTCTTGAGAAAAAAACCTCTAAAGCCAAGAAAGTGAAGTGAAAACTGTCTGAAATAGTCTCGAAAGGCACTCCTCTAGGAGGGTATAACTCGGTTTAGTCGCTCCAAGCTGCGATTGCTTTACGCTCGTGCCGTTCTTTCGTCCTTGTGAAGTGACGAATTGTGCGTCCAAACTAGCGTAGACGAGACCGGGGTCGTGGCGTAACAAAGTTTTGACAGGTCAAAGCGAGCGCCCTTTTTCGGAGCACTCGGGTGCAAGAGGCAAAGATCAGCTTACTCCACGGAGTGGCAAGCTCGCTACTGATTTTGCTGCTTTTGCCCGATTGCAGTGGCTAAAAGCTCTTTCCTGTGGGGCGTTTCCGTATTCAGACGGGGAGTGACCGATCGCTTGCTGCGTCTCGCCGAGTCCACCGGGGGCTCTCTGTAATGCATCTCAGGAAGGGGAAGGTGGGGACTCCGGAGCGCAAACTCAATTGAATTCCTGTTCCGTCACTTCTTGCGCGACTTGCTTCACCCGACCCGAGTGCCGTAGCGGTTAGGGCCACTTCACTGGAAACCATGAAGGAGCGTATTCTGCGATCAAAAGGGGCTTCTGAAGTCAGTGGGTGTATGGTGGGGGAACTATCGGGCAAACTAGACGAATTGCTAGCGTTAGTTCACAAAAAGCTGCATTGACGTTTTGACTAGCGTAGTGTAAATTTATGCGCAAACTGCGCTGAATTCTAGTTCGCTTCCAATCATTTATCAAACTTTTTTTTTCGAACGCATTTTAGAATCTTTTTCTTTCCCACAATAAATTGACATCCTTCACAGAAGCCTTACTTCATGGCCTGTACGAGCTTTTTTGGTAGCTTCACCACGAGATGTCTCACGTGTGTGCATTACTAAGCTACAGGTTCAAAGCACCTACAGACCGAGTGAGGATGATGTGGTACGTAAGTGCGTAGACATGTGGCTGCAAGCCGGTATAAACGGAAAGAGCCGGTAGAGTGATGACAGTGTTTTCACCGGTGGTACCGTAGCTGAGCTTGCTGGTAATTTTTGAAAATTCTGTTTTGGCAATGTTTAGACGCCGTGTCAAACAGGCTTTCAAACGAGGGAACTCGAAGGAAGGGGACTGTAGAGGCGCCACCAACGGTGGACAAAGGTACAGAGGTATAATTTTGATCATTGTGGCCCGCGCGCAGAATTGCTTCTCGGCATCCACTTGTGCAGCAGGTGAATGCCGCATCTGAAGAGGTTTATCCAGTTAATGGCGTACGTGTAGTTTGTACTATGAAACAACGTGATGAATGCTGTAGAGATGAATTTTGTAATTAGTGTAAATTAAATATAAGCGACGTGATTCGAAATCCCGTGAAAACAGCTGTTTTGAGAGTAAAGAAACAACAAAGAAAATAAATCATACCTATTTTCACTGCAACAACATTACAGACACAGAATTACTAACTGAACTTCGCCAAAGAAACTATTCATTTCGAGGTTCAGTTTAGTTTAGCCCTCCAGTTTAGTTTAACCCTTTAGATATCTTGCAGCGTCGACATAGCAGATTTGCAGAGGAGAATTGAGACTGTTTCCTCGTATTATAAAACGCTAGCCATTATGCCGCGCTTGGTAGCTCTAAGCTACAAGCAGAGCAATGGGGGAACTACCATTGCGAGACCAAAGAGACAACAGAAAAGAGGAGCCATCCTGGCGAGAGGTACTGGGATCGACACCCCGCACCTCCACCAAGTGTTAAGCGGGGATCCAGGCACTGGTAGCGGGCACTGGTAGCGAGAGGGACCGGAGCAGAGGTGGCCTAACTTGCAGTCAGCTGGTCCGCAAAATCACTTTCTCTTCCCCCTTCTCGGTGATCTGCCCACTCAATCGGAACCTCTTCTTTACACAACAAACGTGGGAAACGCCCACGAACGAGTGGGTCTCCCGTGAATATTATCTCGTTCACGAAAGAATGGCGCATGCTATGTGTGATTTAACGAGGGATACCAAAGCGACGAAAAGTATAGTTAAGCGGTTTGTCCATTTTGTTTTGTCTGATTGGAACTTAAAGTAGAGATTAGCGTTGTTCTTTGTTGATATTTCGATTTGTGTGCTTGATTTCTACTAGCGCGATCTCTTTGCGAGAAGGAGCTGATATTTAACAAGCTAGGTTACCGAGAGCATAGAAAACCACCAGTCTTGCTGTCTGGTGAAGATTTGGCGCTTTATTAGGAGCAAGGGCACTTTGCGATATATTGTTTGTTTGATATGTTTCATGCTTTGACTTTCTGTAATTGATTGTGATTGCCTTTGTTGATGTATTCTTGTAGTTTTTATTTGTGTCCCCTGCTTGGAGTCGAGCGACTCTGCAGTATATTTAAATAAATAAATAAATAAATAAATAAATAAATAAATAAATAAATAAATAAATAAATAAATAAATAAATAAATAAATAAATAAATAAATAAATAAATAAATAAATAAATAAATAAATAAATAAATAAATAAATAAATAAAATAAAAAAAGAGACGTAAGTCTTATTGCAGTTCCCTTTATCTTTGAATTTATGAAGTAGATTTTTGTTCTGATCCGCTCTTCAAATAACAAAAATCATCTGTTAGTCAGCTTGTGATCATTGGTGTTTTTTCATTAATGAATTTGTCATCGCGCACCCTGGTCCAGGTGATAACATGGCAGCCCAAGTATACGCAGACTGCAGCGCTGAACAACGTTCAATTAAAAGGAGTGGGGGCCAGACACCCTCCTTCAGCGCCTGCAAACGCCTTTTGAAAACAATCATTAATCATCTTCTCAATACTCGTCTGACAATCCCGTATCGTCACTCTAATTCCCTCGTTCAGTGCATAGGTCATCGCCCTCCAACACTTGAACACTGGACTCGATTATCACGAGTACTTCATCCACTCAGTGCATGATTCGTCGAGTGATCGAGCAGTTTATTCATCTATTGACTGCTTAATCAATGTATTGATTGGCCAATGAAATAACTGACGAGCTGATGAGTTAATCGGCTAATGTATTCATTATACGAATGATTTACCTGTTGATTGATCGGAGTTTCCTGCTAGCTATGGCACTTCGTACGGCTTTCTTCGTATGTCTTCGTACGGCAACTTTTCCCTTTTTGCATTTTGGAGCAGGGATGCCAATGTTCTTCGACGTGAAGAAAATCTAGAGTGTTGAAAGGGAAAACAAGCTGCACTACAAAGCCCGGAGGCAAACTTCGCTGCTTGCGTGCGTGAATAGGATTTGCAGAGCTAGACCACCATGATCATCACCGAAAAGAAAAAAAGCAGCCGCAACTCCGCAGAGCCCAAACGCCGATTCCAGCTTTTCTAAGTCGATCTCAGTATTGTCGCCAGCGCCTCCCTCCACGAAACTTCCGCCTCAGGCAAAGGAGAATCATAAAGCTATACACTGCACATTCCACGTGGCCGTAACCAGAGCTCGTCAAGAGCGCCGGTCCCAGCGGATTCCAGAGCACACGTTCTCACGCTTTTGTTTGCGATGAGCCGAGGTCCGCGTAGATGAAGAAGACGCAGTGAGCAATCGCGATCGATGCATACAGTGTTTGTAATATTTCTTGGTCGTTCATCCACTTCTTCTGTAGTATTTATAATTCCTCGATTGCACGTTTTCTAGATTTGAAGCTTGTTCTATTTCCAAATCGAGAGTAATGCCTGCCTTTTCAAGGCAGTGAAGAAGAGAGTGGAGGAGAGTGTGACAGTGGAGTGGAGAAACACTAAACCTGAGAGCATTTTCTCGTTTTTGTTTTTCAGCTGCGTCGTATGCAATCATCCGTTGCTCTTTCATCATCGCATGGCTAGACCCGCGACGCAGATGACCACAACAGTGATATGATGTCCATGTGAACGTAGCACTTGCAAAAAAGTAAAGGGATGTTATAAACGGATGAGTGGTGCGCTGTCCACAGTGTCTGGACATAACTGCGGGGAGATATGGTGGTTGCTTCGCCGGGTACGGTAGCCTTTGACTCTAGCCTCGTGCCCAAGCCGCAGCACCTAATCGATGACCTGACGTCGATATCTTTCTAGCACTATTGCTGGGCTTGTGATTCGCGGCTCAGGCCTTGAAGTGTGCTTAAGCATTTCGTACCATGTCCGCCTGGAAGAAGTTAAATGAAAGCTTGTTTGTTCATTTTTTGCTGCTTGCGTGCGAAAGATATTGTTTTCCAGTTTGTTAGCAACAGATTTAACCATATTTTCGACTGCACCGTCTATTATCACCGTTACGTGGTTACGTGATTTGCTTTATTTCAGCTTCTTAAACAATACACAAAAGCTACTATAGAAGTAAAGTTGAAAACTTTGTTTAAGCTGAAAGTTTCCGCCTGACCGTCAACTGTAGTACATGAACAAAAGACAACTTAAAGCACAGCTAAGTAATAAAAAGCTTTCTAAGTGCTTGGAAGACTTAGTTATTTATGCTCCAAGTGCAAATTGTGGTGCGCAGCCTGCGGCTCCTGTTGTGGGGTTAAAGACGACGGACAAAAAATAGACCAACGCTAGGCTATCAATACGAATTTGCACTGTTGCCAACCCATGCAGGATGCTGAGTTCAGAAGTACTTGATCCAAGCGATGGAAATTCTTTTAAGGAATAAATTAAGTCAGGTGGATACGTTCTTGTGAAATTTTGAGCGCCCAGTGATTTTCTAAAAAAAGAACGAACGTCGCCTTGTTTCTGATTCTGTAAAGCGTGCTCTACCGCATAGTGAGGTTTTATGAGGAGAAGCCAGTCCTTTGAGAACGATTTCTTTTCCCGATTTTGAAAGGCGCGGACAATCAACAAAATTGCACATTGCCTGAGCTGCCCACTCAAGTGATGTCGAAGCTATATTCCCTCACTGTGCGATAAGGTTGCCATGAAGACATGCATTTTTTGTGTTCTTTTTTGTGTTCTTTTTTTTTTTTGATACACGAGATAATTATCATGTTCAAAATATGGACTTCGGGATAGGAAAGAGGGGCAGCGAAATTTAATACCGAAAATCGTGTTTATTTTTGTGTGCACCATGACTTCTCTTCAGCTTTGACGGCTTTGTACATGAGAGCCAGTTTTTTTTTTTTTTTTTTTTTTTACCGAGGGGAGGAAGGGGGGGGGGGGGGGGATAAGCGTGAATATCACACTTTTAACATTTTTTTACCCGTTGTGAGTTCTTGTGCCCTTCATGTATCGTTGTTCGCTTCCTTCATCCCCAGCCTTTCTCGGCTCCCATGACTGAGCAGCCACCTGCCCTGATCTATTTCTTCAGGTATTTCACCGCTGCCATTACTCGTTCTCAAGAAAAACAAGGCCAATCGCTTCCTTGTGAGTGGAGGCTCTCTACAATCTTTTTATTGCACGACTTCTAAGGGACACTGCGCAGCCTGTTTTTGGCAATATTTCGCTTAACCACATCCGCCTCATACCTTTCTCAAAAACAAGCAGTCTGTCACGTGCAGATAACGTATTATATATCCTTTTTAATTCTGTGCCGCGTGAGCTACGTTCCGGGAATGTATGTGCGTGCCCTTCGATGAAGTAAGCATTAAATAAATCTCTAGCGCGCTTCCTCTTTTGTTCTAGTTCTTGGTTCCTTGAAATATAATGACACGCTTTCGATTTTTACGGTTGTACTCGCAACAATAACGATATTTTTCCCCGTTGCTCCATACCATCTTTGTGCAGCCTTCTCCTCAGATGGTTGAGAAACTTGGCAACAATAACAACAAAAATAAAGCCTCTTGTTCAGCTTCTCACTACACTTTAGCCCGAGAGTGCACATGCACAAAGCCGTCGCTAACGAGTCAGATAAGGCTAGGCGTCACACCAGGCGTATCGTTCGCGAGCCTTTTTTTTTACCAAGGTAGCGGCAAAGCTGCCTTCTTCCGCGTCCGGTTAATGAGTCTTCGATGCCCTACCTAGGAAGGGAGCGTCCTCAGCGCGACTGCAATGGCTACTAGAGAACCTGCGCACTGCCCGGCGTCGAGATATTAGTGGTGATCCGACAGGCTGGTTTCCCCTCCTTTCCCTCCGTCTCAGTCTCCCTCCTTTCCCTCTCCCCAGAAAACAACAGACCTCACCTATTTTCGATTGAAAATAAAACATGACCGCGCGCGTTGTTCAGGCCACCTTCCTCATTAAGAATGAATGACTCTGCGCTGCGTTCTACCGCCTAGCCTGGATCCTTCTCATCCAAATGGCTTGTATACCCCGCGTGTATGTCACGTGCCAAGCAACCCATAAGAATAGTAAAGCACCACGGCTCAAATTAAGATTTTAGGTTCCTGGCCACGGCGATCGTCTGCGGTGAAGGTCTTCCAGGCACTGCTCCGCTTTATGAAAAGCACGCGCCTAATCGAAAGACTATGATTTTGCTGTTATGTTACGTGATATGACAGTGACGGGATGTGATGTGACATGTCTGTGATGTGACTGTACTAACTTCACCCATCCCTCTCTCACAATTTTTATATCCACCCAGCTCTTTCCCCCAGTGCAGGGTAGCAAACCGGTTTCTCTCCTCATCTTCCTCCTCCTCCTTCTCACTTCCGCGTGTCCCAAACAGTGCTTTACTCTCGCTTAGCTCATCGCTGCCATGAGCTGGAGTGAGCGAAATGCAGACATTGCATGAAGCAACAGAGAAAACGAGGTCGGTCGAGAAGTTGGATACATTCTCAGCGAGTGGTTTTGATTTGGCTTTGAAGTTCCTTCGAGTCAACTTTTTTTATCTTGCTGAAAGTCACGTGCCCTTGTTTTCTTTTTCCGCTGTAATGAAATAAAGTTTCAGTTTGTGGATTGGGCCTAATGTTATTTTCTTGCTTCTTCGCGATGCCCGTGAAATGCCATGCAGGCAAGTTTTTGGTAAAAAGCTGGGCTTGCCTCTGGTTTTGGACGCTGCGGTATGCAATGGAATTTTTGATTCCTTACGATTTGTCCCCATGTTTTCTTGGCATGTAGGTTCTAGAATGGGACGTATAAATAATTTTTTCGTATATTATATATTTCCTTGTCTTTCAACAGCGATGGACATGAATACTTTAAAAGGGCAATAGGAAAATGTGGAGAAAACAGGAAGAAATGCAGAAAATGAATATACACGGTTCCCTTGGAGCGTCAAGCTTGAAAATATTTAACTTGGGAATATTTTTTTACTCTGCAGCTAAGTGTACACCGGTTGCTTTTGATAGATGCTATTATGGCAGTAATTAAAATGAAGCCTCCAAATGGTATAACAACCAAAATATTTTGTTCAACTATATGAAATGAGAATAGAACTCAAAATTTCAAAGCATCAGTATGCTATGATTGATTTTGTCATGGTCTCCCAAAAAATGTCACGCTGGGACCCCCCCCCCCCCCCCCCCCTCCACTACCCTGTAATATTTTCAGTTCTTATTCTAAAACTAACCCGCGGAAAACAAATTCCTAAGACAATTTTACTGAGACGACGCAGTAGCGGTGTCAGTTTTCGTCAGTTGTAACTGCATTACACAGGTAAAGGAAGCGTTTCTGTGAATTGTATTATTTCGATTAACAGGCAAAATATTCGCTATTGCGAAGTACATTATAGCCCATTTAGCACGTCTCTAATGCAGACACTCTTCATATTAGTGATCTTTGTAAATCAAGAAACAAAAACGAAAGGCATTTGGGTCGGCTGTGGAATTTGTTATTGATTTGTGAAGTACCTTCGCTGGGGCCAGCGGAAATAGAGGGACAAATGGGTGGGCAGTGAGAAGGAGGAAGATAGGGGATTGATAGGAAGCAGATAGGTATAGAGGCAATGCCGCTCGATCTCTTGGGCGCCTTGCGTATCGCCTCCATCGAAACGAAGGGTATCCGTGTAGTGTATAATGTCAGTGTACGTTAAAGAACCTGAGGCAGTTTAAATTATCTTCTGTCTGATTGCATCACTGACAGCCTGAGCCGCTTTGGGACGTCAGGCTTCATAAGTCATAAATCCTACTCACTTGGTTTTAATAAAATTATCAGCATAAATGAAACCAGGATAATCACAAAATCCATTTCATTTATCATTGGTTGTTCTCTTTGCTGTATATGCTGAAGGAACTCGTCCAGCCGTATATGCTAATTCCATTCACCGCTTATTCTTCTGAGATGACTATTTACATCGGAAAAAAATCTGGCTTGATAGCAGGTAAAACTCCACTGGCTTCATGACTACATCTATTGACTGAAGACATTACCTGACGTTGTGGTTTGTTTCTATCATTGATGTCTGCGGCTGCATGTTAAGTTTTTTATAGCTTCCTTTCTGCCATTTTTGTCATACGTCACAATCTTTAGGATATGTCAATTATCTGAAGAGTAAACCCTTCTTCATAATTCTCGTTCTTGAAACCAGTACACGAACTTTTCTCCCTTTGTCGCTGTAGCTGACCCTTTACGATGGTATTGCATTTACGATTCACATTTCTTTCTCATGCCTGCGAAGCGGCTTTACTGAAAACAAAGGCGGGCATGGGAGCTTAGGCTCTAATTGCAGAACGACCTTTTTCTTTTCGATGTAAAGCACGTCGGAAACAGTGTGAATAGTCTTCTTTCAATATTTCTTTCACTTCAGGCGTTGTTGCGAAGCATGCAGCCTGGCGCGCTTCCTACTGACGCCTTGAGAAAATAAACAAATATCATTCTAAATACTCCTCAAAAATTGCGAATCACGTCAAGAGAAATGTAACGGGACGTCCACGCGCCGTTGCTCGTTCCAGTGTTTACATCATCAGACGGGCTCTACTTAATCCTTGACGGCGGATCAGTCATGGACTGAGGAGCGATATTAAAAGAGACGAATGGTGCCGTGGATGTAGCGCAAAGCGAAGTGAGAACTGAATACTGTCTATATATATGCGCACCGCCGTCTCGCCAAGGTACATATAGTTCTTTATGCTAGCTTATACCGTGATGCGCACAGTTCGGTATTATAAATTGCTTACTGATTAACTTGATCTCCAGCTGTTTCTTGAAGACAGGCGCTGCGTTCGTGAGCGGCGAAAGAAAGCTTCTTAGCAGTTAATCCCAGCAGAGTGGATGGCTCATAAGCCAGGGCCGTCGTCTACTTTTCTTTCTGATCTAACTGGCCATTCGCTGAAGTGCTTCGGGAGCCCAAGCAGTCAAGAAACGCGAATGCTGTATGTGCAGTTCCAAGAAGGACAGGAAATGGGAAAGGACGCGGTGCAAGATAGTTCTTGTAGGAGTGCTTCACCAAGAAGTACTTATTCGCAATGTTTTCCTTTTCTGTCCTTGAAGGGCCTGGCAAAGTTTGCGAGCAGCTCATCTGATGAAATCGAGGAAGTCGCAAAGCATAAAACTCGACTGAGTATTTGTTTATCTTCAGTTCGGGGATGTAAAGAGCGCTATGGTTTAGCAAAGCCATGTCGTAACTCTGTTGAAGATTTTGGGTACGGCTATCTTTCATAACAAAGTAGGTAAATGAAACAGAAGTGATTGTAGTCTGCCTGAAAATGATGGGCACATTTGGAGAGTAATTAATTTTCGGTCACTGTCAGCAAATTTCTTTCTCGCAAGAATTACGCTGAACAGAAGACAGAAAGATCAGAATCTTGTGAATACCAAACTAAATAAAGACAAATATGAGGGCGCTTAAGTTTTGCTTTAATAGTAGACGCGACAGCGTGCGCACTTATCACCTGATTTGTTGCTACCTGCGGTTAATTGGGTCATTGCCGCTTTTTTGCCTGTTAGTAAATGACGTGAACTCGGCATCTTTAACTTTGCGGACCAGCTCAGCTTCTCCCTTATTAGAAATCTAATCCACCTTGGGGATTCCCCTAAATATATGACCAAAGACTGTACATATATGCATACGTGCATGCATACATACATTCATGCATACGTATAGCCATCCAAATATTTAACTGGCGTGCGTGACGGCCGCTTTTCTGTGCTCCTGCACCTTAGGGCGGACAAAACTTGAAGAAAGGTGAAGAATAAGCAAGGGCTTGGTGAGCCTTTGCTTATACTTGGACTTTGAGCAGATTAATTCCTTTGTAGCGCTCAGAATCACAGAAAATGCGGCCGTCACGAACGCGAGTTAAAGATTCGGGCGGCTGTATGTACACACGTGCGCAAAAGTGGAGTGACTATGCTACAGGTGCAATTATTATTTTTCTGCGTAAAACAATGCACTTAACAAATTTGCCTGGGCAAGATGGCAAGTACGTTAGTCAAGCTACCCTATGCATAACTTAAAAATAAAATCTTCACCGTCAGAAAAAGCTGGCTTGCAGTTTTGTCAAAAAGCGTGTTCTCTCCACTTTTGCGCAAGGGTGTACATACATACTTCTCACAAATGCTGGGCTGCTTAGTTCTACGCGGACAAAGGAACTGGACAAACGCTGAGGTTAAGCGCAATCTACCAACTGAAGTTTAATTTCTTAGAAAAGGAAAAAGGAAACACAAGCACGCGACGTAATCTGAGGATCGTGAATACACATAAATCATAACAGTGCACTGTAACAGCAAGAACAACTAAGGAATGAAACCATGAAAATGTGAAAAATAAACACCTTATCTAAGCCCGGGATGAAATCGCACTCAACCCCCCTCCCCCCCCCCCCCCCCCCTTTTCGCGCATCTAACAGACACGCGCGGGTGACCTCATGCAAGTCTTTTGTCTCTTCCCAAAATATCTATTTCCCGGCGGGAAAGAGCTACGGAAAGAGCGCTAACGTAATCGCCTTCTTTGGCAGAAACCATCCGAATGGCCTCAATTACCTCACGCTTTTTCTTTTCTGTTGCCCGCGTCAAAATAACCGTGTTTTGGAAATATGGGCTGCACTCGTGTTTCAGGCAATGGTTCGCCAAGTTTTCTGCACCCTGCAGGGAACGACATTTCCTGCTGTGCTCCTGCTGTGCTGTGTGATTTCATCCCGGGCTTAGATAAGGTGTTTATTTTTCACATTTTCATGGTTTCATTCCTTAGTTGTTCTTGCTGTGACAGTGCACTGTTATGATTTATGTGTATTCACGATCCTCAGATTACGTCGCGTGCTTGTGTTTCCTTTTTCCTTTTCTAAGAAATAAAACTTCAGTTGGTAGATTGCGCTTAACCTCAGCGTTTGTCCAGTTCCTTTGTCCGTGTAAAACTAAGCAGCGCAGCATTTGTGAGAAGATGTTCCAACTCGCTCAATCTCGAGCACTTCTTAACTGTACATACATACATACATACATACATACATACATACATACATACATACATACATACATACATACATACATACATACATACATACATACATACATACATACATACATACATACATACATACATACATACATACATACATACATACATGCATGCATACATACATACATACATACATACATACATACATACATACATACATACATACATACATACATACATACATACATACATACACACACACACACACACACACACACACACACACACATACATACATACATACATACATACATACATACATACATACATACATACATACATACATACATACATACATACATACATACATACATACATACATACATACATACATACATACATACATACATACATACATACATACATACATACATACATACATACATACATACATACATACATACATACATACATACATACATACATACATACATACATACATACATACATACGTACGTACGTACGTACATACATACATACATATATACATACGTGCATACGTACGTACGTACATACATACATATATCGCATTGCACGCTGACTGAATGCAACTTGCCTGTGAGTGTAGCTTTCACGCTTTTTCGAGTACTATCGCCATGTTTCATCAAGGAAAAGAGGCTACTCCTGAGCTGCATTGGTGCCAACTAATATTTATTTAATTATTCAGTTTACCTCTGAAGGCCCTCAAAAGGAGGGTATTACATAGGGGGGGGGGATACAATTGTAAAAAACACGATGCAATTAGCAACAATTAAAATAAGAAGCATTAAATATAACATCAAAAGAGGAAAGAAAAATAACATCAAAGAGGAAAATATCTCTAGAATGCAACAGATATTCTCCACGATTCCCCCTCCTCCTCCTCATCATCATCACAATGTGCCACCGTAACAAGAGCGGAACATGGGGCAACTATGCGAAATGCAAAGTTGTCATTTTCTTTCGTTCTCATGTTGTCCTGATAATTTGTCATTGCTTCATTCTGAAGAAACTCTCATGACTGACCTTAAGATTGCCTTCGGAGACTGCAGAGTTTGATACATTAGGAAGTTTCTTCATAGCCGGAATGAAAAATCCTTGCGAGCTTGCCAGTCTGCCGTGCACAGAGCTCGAGTGATTGCCTTAACATGGCTGACAACGAAAGTGCTATGCTTTGTAATGAGCAAATTAAACCTTACAGGAATTGTTGCACCAGAGACTGCGCTGGTTCCACCGAGAGGCAGCGACGAAGCCTGAGGGGGACGACAGGCTTGTAATAAAAAGGCTGCATAATTGCCAGCAACGATGTCCTGTCCGACTTCGTAAGGACGTCGAATTTTCACTCCCGTGGGTAGTTTAATTGCCTTTCATTGAAACAGGGGCATACACGGTTCGTCTTTATGGGCCGCCGGGAAGGAACGGTGTCTCCTCCTGCCGAAAGCTTTGTGTACTGATCGAAGAGATAAGTCTTTTCTCACTTCCGTATTTACATTGCGTCTCAGAGCGAAGCTCCTGGGAGGTTCAGGTTTGAAACTGTCGTTTAAATGGTGACTGCAGTGGCGACAAGTGTTAGGTTATTACAGATGTGTCTCTTCGTCCTAGGAAGTGCAGGATTATGGGTCACCCTTTAATTGTTAAGCAACTGTGGGATATTATAATACTTTTATCCATACGCTGACGGAATTTATATCGATGGTAAGCTTGGGATGCGTGGCAAAATATTGCTTTTAAAGGTTTTTTTTTGCGCTCGCAGTGAGTAATCAAATTTGCCATGAAAAAAAAAAGAAACTGTGTCTGCGCTTTAGAAAGTAACTGTGAAGCAAACGTGGAGAATTATAAGATACTTTTTACGAAAATATCTATATATAAACGATTTACGCTTTTGACGCGTAGCAGAATTTCACTGCGCTCACAATGAGCAGTTAAGACTTTCTATAGAAAATCAATGAGAGTATTCTTGAAAAAAATATGGAAGAAACTAGAAGCCTGCCGAGGGAAGATCTGCGGATATGTTTACTGTTTTGGCAATGTTAAATAATAACTAAAAGTATATAGCGTATATGATTTTAAACAGCGCGTTCATATAAGGCTGGTATAAAACCGACTTTCGTGCTGGAGTTTTTGGGAACGACCTAAAGCACCTCTTTTTAGATACGCAGTTTGGTTCTTGTCTTCATAGTAAATGTAGTAGTAAACTTTGCATAATTCTGTACGTGTTTGTTCAGCGTCGCCCTCTATAGCACGTGTACAGCAGAGTGCACCGTCTGGGCTGTTGCCGCTAGTTCTGTGTACAACGCAGCCAGAAACCAGGACTATTTTCTCTTGCGCCCTAAGCTTCTGAAAAAACAAAAAAAAAAGGAGTTTATACACCTTTAATCACTCGTACAGCTAAAAAAAGTTCTTAAATACATCAAGTTTCGTTATAAAAATACACATATTCTTACTGTTGGTTAATAATGAGTTCACGGCTAGTGGAGCCTTTTATCTATACACTATGCCGACACTCTCCGGGCCTTGCTTTCTTATTTTAGTCCAAATCTGCTTTGATGGCCATGCCTTAGCAAATATCTGCTCGCTCATGCGCAATGTTTAGGAAGGAGTAGGCGTCTAAATGGCGCTAATTTTCAAACAAGGTCTCCTCTGTTTTCTGCTTTCAAACCTTACAAAACCGCCCGAACACTGTGTACGAAGGCATGACTAACCGAATATACGACAAACCTTAGCCTAGCTTTAGAATAAAAGTGACACCTTTCTTAGTGCGAGCACTCTAAAGCAAGAGAAAATGCTTTTTCAGCGATACAAGCAGAACGGGAGCCCTAGATTTTTTTTTTCTTTTCATATCCGATAAGGTAAACCATCGGCACCTTATCTTCCACGGATAAAAGAATGGATATATACGCCACAAGCACAGGCTGGTTTGAATGGGAGTCACTCGAGTTGATTAGCTCTTTTCTACAGTAAAGGAGGAAGAGTATAGGCGGGTGGGGAAGGGGGGGGGGGAGGGGGTTGTACGCTAAATATTAGGACTGCATACTCGTGCGGCGCGCCACCTACGTAACGTAAACGCGTAAGAAGTAAGTAACTCGGTGCACTCCTATATACTAAATATAGACGCAGTGCAGACACCTTTCTTTCAGCATCGTTTAGTATAAAAAGCACACTTTAGCACACTTTATCTTCGGTAATAGTTTTTGCTGTTATGAAAAAAACTTATACGATGGTTTAATCGTGGCTGGCTAATCGTGTTCCCCGTGAGGGCCAATTTTCTTGATTACCTCGGCTAGCGCGAAACGTTGTCGACTTTCGTGTTCGCCATCAACCCATTAACGTACTAACCAAGCGTGAGCGTATTCCAAAGTCGTTTTTGCGGTGAACGTTTATTGAAACTGTTGCCTCATGGGCGTATGGGATAAAAGCTGTCACATCACGGCTGTAGCACGATGAATGATTTTGAAACGTGAAGCCCATGAAAGCAACCGGAAAGTTTTGAGAAATGTAGAGTAAGGTGGTGCCATTAAGGAGGTCTCGGCATGTGTACCGCTTTTTATTTTTCTAACGCTCTTTGAAGTAATTACCACTTAGGGCTCTTGTCTTTATTATTCTGCGTTGGACTCGTTCGCTTTCATTGTGTTCTTGCTTTCTACACCGAAAGGTGAAGTGGGCAGTAACGGGACTGGAACATGATTTCCCGCAAAAGCATGCTGTTGACTATAGGCACCAGATGTAACCCAGGAGCATATCCTTCTGACTGCGTAATTGTGTTTACGGTTTCAACTTTACTAATTCATAAAGTAGCAGTACTATTGTGCTGCTCTAGACAGATAAAAGCTTAAGTAACGAATTTGCTGTGGGGGTTCTGCGGTGACCATTTATATAAGAATTCCATGTAATTTATTTTTTACTTGATGCCACTGGGGACAAAGGAGGTGCCCCTAGCAAGTGTAGGAAAAAATTGCAGAAGCGAAGCAGTCAGGTGAGGAGATCAGACTTGGAAATATGCCAGGACAGCGTAGCAGTCGTTGTCATGGTCACAGTCACTGAAAAAGAAGCCTCCACCATGTGGTTGATGAGGGCCAGCTGACGATGGTAGACACGAATAATACCCTATATACTAGCCGATGACACTGCTCTGGTCTTCAAGGTAATACGACAACGCTGTAAAACACCAAATTCTCGGTAATAATACAGTATTACGAGTTTTCATTGAACGCCTCCTCACATGATTTAATTAAGACTACAAGAAGGATTGTATTGGCCTTAAACGAGGCAGGCGGCTTAAAAAAAGGTAAAGCACCATAACAAAATGAAAAGCGTACAGCCAAGTACGTTCACTGGTTGGCAAAGCTCGAAAGCCTTGCTGTTGCAAAGAGCAAGAGCGGGAGTAATTCGGTTGCAGCACACGACGACTACGATGCCATTTTAAAATAAGACAGTCTTATTGAAATTAGCATAGTAAAATTATATCCCTACCTCGGCGGCCTCTTTTCGGTGCAGGCGAAAAGCAAGACGCCCATGCACTCTGCGATGCCAGTGCACGTTAAAGAACCCCAGGGGGTCGAAATTATTCGGAGCTCTCCACTATGACGTCTCTCATAGCCTGAGTCGCTTTGGGACTTTAAACCCCATTAAACCAACCAAAAACCGACCACAGCGGCTTTCCGCTCAGGCCAAGCAGGGACACGTGCTGTATGTACAGAAGCAGTCTGCAGCCAAACTCCCCCAGAGTCAATTTGTATAGGAGAAGAGCTGGTCGAACTTGACAGGCACTAATATTAGAATGATGAGGAGGTCGGCCGAGGCCAGTGAGGCCAGGAAAAGGTTAGAGATGGAGCACATGCGCGAATACCGGATCACCGTGTACACGATGAGCTGGTTGCTTACCAACCCTTGCAGCAGGGTGGTCCGTACAGTACACCACCACCGTGGGAAAAGGGTATACTGTGACTCCTCGGCCGACTTTCTGAATTTGTAGTCCTCAAGAAGCTCTTCCTCGGAAATAAGCGGAAGTCATCGATCGAGTAGCTGCTGTGCATCGCGAAACGGCCTTAAAATAGTGTATGATTATAGCCCATGAGTCTAACCTGTATAACTGTGCACTATATGAGGAACGCTAAACATGAATGACAGTAGCCTTTTTTTCTCCAGGCTATAGAACAGCTAATTACCTGACAGTATAATAATAAGGCGCAATACAGGTAGGTGTAGTAAAATAACCAAATAACCAATGGAAAAAGAAAGACTGCTTCAGTGACAGCAAGTAAGCGCTGTTGATATTTGGTACACAAACGTTTAGAGTAGAGAGGATTTGCTTCTGAGTCAGACAATGTGGCCCGTAATGAATTCCCAGTGTTTCAAATCTTTTTGAGGTACGATTGTTTGCCCTATTCTCTCCACCGAGAAGGATATCCATGAATGCTACAGGAGCGCCACTGTACTGCTTAGAAGCAGACCCCCTGGTCTGTAAACTGCCACACTCTGCTCTAGACGCAGAATATACCAATGGGTTCAGCAGATAATCAAACCATTCATGCTAAAGAGCATGGAGGAAAGAAACAACTTAGGAGAGGCCCTTGCCATTCCTAATGCATTGGAGAAAGTGTGGCGGAAGTGACGTCAAAATTTAGGGTTAGCCAAGTCGGGCCATTAGCAACGGTGACGCTGTTGCTATGGGCCACTAGCAACAGCATTGCTAAGGGTCCTAGGTAAGTGATCTTGATTCTTATAGCGCTGACGAAACACCACAGGAAGAAAGACACAAAAGGACAGAAGCGCATTGTCTTTTTGTGTCTTTCTTCCTGTGGTGTTTCGTCAGCGCTATAAGAATCAAGATCATGTACCAACTAACCCGTCAAAAAGTCCTGCTAGGTAAGTGAGCGTCGCAGAGAAAGAGAATGCGGAGGGTAAAGGAGGAGGAGAGACGTTGCAGCATCCGGTCGCGGCGCGGCCGCGCCGGCTTCAAAAAAATGACGTCAGGGCGTCTCCTAAGTCCTTTCCTTCCTCCATGCTAAAGAGAAAGCATGCATGAGCGCTCATATTTCATCCTTTACACGTATAGACTGTTTGCAGCTCAACCAGAGAAGGATGAAGAACAATGAGAAGAGACGCACTGGCAGCTGTCAGCTTCTTGTTCCTTCACCCGCCATCTCTGCTCCTTTTTGTGGCAGTCAGGCTTAATAAACCATCGAACTCAGGTGAGATAGTCCAGTATAGGTGCAAAAAAAAAAATAGTGTAGAATTGACAGACTGACAGGACGTTGTGCGGAAGTATTCCATTGCAATAGGCATTTCTTTTTGTACAAAATTTTATTATAACAAGAGGTCCAGTTTTAAAGAAATTGTTAGTAAAGTTCGAGAATGAATGTCATTCTCTAAAGCAGGTTAATTAGGGCGTAAAGTCCTACTAATATACAAAAGAAGCGGTGCACGAGTGTTAAGACTGCTCGAAAGAAAAGCGAAAAGAGGTAGAAAAACATACGTGACCTTTTCGCGCAGTCTGGTCCTTGCTCTGAAAGAATTAACTATAGCCTACATGAGCGCTCTGCAAAAGAACGGAGGTACCTTAACCTAACCTAGATTATCCGATCCCTTTTCGGTGCCCCATAAAACGCAAATCGGAGGCATGTGCGCTAGACAGAGGAGGTCATCATTAAAGATTCAATCCTCGCAAAATAGTTTGTTAAGGGCGGACGCTTGCTTAATGTGGTGTGCCAGGGGCCATTGACCAAGCATCCAATTACACTTCAGTCATTCTCGCTTCATAATTTTACACGTGTTCGCAATGTAGCTGTAACGAGACATGTGGAGAGGCGATGACCAGCGATGCTTTCTATGGCAGTCAGATGGCAAGAAGTGGAATGAACTCGCAAGAGACTGCATTCGTCGACTTGCATCATGAAGCGTCTAGCAAGGTCAACCGTTCGTAATGCGAAGCGGACCTCTCCCGTGAGCACCGAGTGAGGAGCAGGACGAGGAAGATAAGGAGGAGGAAAGGCAGGGAGGTTAAGCACCGAGGGAGGTTTCCGTTTTACTTTTGCAGTCGTGTGTACTTGGCTGCCCATGTCAATGCTACTCTCTTGCAAGACTGGCTGGTCGTTAACGCCCGCAAGCCCGTTGCGTCTTGTTTCTTAGGGTCATCCGATTTCGTAGTGGAGGAGGGGGGGGGGGGGGGAGTGTCTGCGGTTTTCATCAGACGCCACAGTTCGCCATCTGGCGAGGGACGACAAGTATTATTGGGCACGCGCAAAACGCGTAATTAGCGCTTTGAAAGCTGCAACAGTGGACTGAACACCTGGTTGGGCCGGTGGTTATTCTTCGGATTTAGATGCCCGGAGCGAGGCAGTAGAATGTCACAACGTCTGCGGAATATTATTTGCGCACAGAAAGCTTTCAAAGCGGACGGAAACGATTCAAACCGTCTTAAAAAGCTGAAGTAAAGTTTTTGCCATTAGTATCTTTGGTGCTGCTCTGCTATCTTGCTGCCTCAGAATTACAGCCTATATGTATGTCTATATTGCAGTTTACCCACTTGGGTATAGTTACAATGGACACAGACTGGACTGGAAACCTTTTTCTCAACACCGTATTGACCCTGTCAGCTATATAGGAAAATTTATGGCATTTCTTTCATCTTTTTCAAAGCACGATGCTTTAATTTTTATTTTGCCTAGTTAGGTTAAAGATTCCTTGAGATGCCTCTGCTTTCCGACCGACTTGGCCTTGCAACCTGTTGAACGACAGGGAGATGAAGGAGCTTGCACTCGGATGAACTCTAGAAGCAGCAGCTGCTCACTGGAGTAGATAGATTTACTAAGCCTTCAGCTTCAGCAGTCAGCCCCCCTTCATCTGCTATTTGATTGGGCCTATCCCTTTCTATTCGCAGCCGTGTGCTACGTGCGCGCGATGGCGGCAAACTGAACCATAGTGGAAGCGGGTGGCGCTGCGTAGGACAGCAAACATTGTCGGTCATGCGAGCCCGGACAAAAGGGGCGCATTTTCTTTCCACCCATAGCCGACTCCATTGTTCGCCTCTCCGTCGACAATCGTCTTCGTAGTGCGAATGGCGAGAGTATACTCGACGCACTTGTCCGGCCTGCGGCTAATGAGCTGCCACTAAAGCATGGACCAGTACAAAGGGCAGGAAAAGCGGAAAACAAACAACAAAGCGAATCTCATTATTCCTCAGGTAGGTTCTAGAACGCTAATTACGCCTATTCGAATGGAAAGGAGATGTCCACAAGCAAACGCGGGAAGGAATGACAAATTGCTAGCAAGGCTACGTACGGGCTATAGAGGGAGGCTGCCAAGGGACTTTCTCGAAATTGCTAGTTCTGAAGGCCTCGTTTCACCGCTGCACGTTTGCCCCCATACCTGTTCCCTTTCTTAATCCTTCACGTTTTTTCCGATGACTATGCTATGTGAATTTCATTGCCTCTGTCATGACGTTCGCTATTGACAACTGTATGCCCTTCTAATCTCCTGCTATTAATACTTTCATATTTCCGTCGGTCTCGATTCTGTGCTAGTACCAAGACGGGTAGAATGTTTGCAAGCATCCACTTATTGACCGTTAGTATGCATTTTACAGACAATTTTATGAATGATTTCAGAAAGATGACGGCCTCAAATTGAATATATTTTACAACTGTCCTTCCTCCCACCAGAGAAACCAAGCCTACGCAGCGGGAGGAGGAAAAACTTTAATACACAAAAGCAGTTGTTTGAGCCTGTGGGTATGCTTGTTATTGCAGGGCTCTACTTCCATTCGGACCTTTTAGTTCGGGGACTTCGATCCTCCGGGTTGTCTTTGGTAAAGATTGATTGACTTGCCTCACTTTCCCTTCTCCATTTGTCTCTCTCTGTTGCAGCGGCGTAACGACTCGACTGCTGGCTTTGTCACGAGAATTGCATAATATTGCGCCTTATAGTTTTTCAGGTTTAGTCCTCTTAGTTAGATCTGTCAGAAGAAAACACTCTTACCTAACTACCACTCAAAGTGTAGGCACAGAGGGATGCCTTATATTCAGTTACAGTATATTCAGTTACAAATGCTTTGTGTTCTTATTTCAGATTACAATGTGCGTAACTGGCTGCAAATTCTTAGAAGGACCGAATGGTCAGAAATTTTTATCAGCTTTAGTTTAAGGCCTGCAAAACATTAGTTCTCAAATTATTTATTTTTTTCAAGTATTTAAAATTCTTATCGCCTTTATGACGATAATTAAAGCCTGTAAATAAGTTCTACTTGAAATATTTTTAAAATATAAATATTTCGACGGTATTAGAATAACAATAGAAATAAATAACGGCAACATTTTCCTCCTCACAATGAGAAAAATATTTACCGAAACTCTTCAAAGATATTGAAAACGTAATGATACTGCTGCGCCAAGCGCCATTATATTTAGCTTTTTTTGTGTTGCACACTTTTTAAACAAAAACTGTAAAAATATTGCGGAAATGAAGTGTTTCTGTTCACTAACACCCGCAAAAGTTATTGCGGGCAATTTATAGATAATCAGGCGCAGCACAGAAAACGATCGAGACGAATGGAAGCCGACTTGCGAGCTCTCTTTTATACAATACATACTGAAGTCGGTACTCTATGGACCAACAGTTTCAGTCGCAGATGTGGCAAAGCACTCATTATAAAGTCTGCTGAAAATTGAGTGCAAGCCAAAACGCGTTCTAGATGAAAATTTATCTTTCATGGTGCTGGAAATGGCGGCCGCCGACTATCTATATACGCTTTATTTCTGTGATTCCTTTCGCTTTGTTTTACAAATTTTTTTCTTCTGCTTGTCTTCCGAAGTCCTTAAATGGCGCTCATTTCTTCAATGGTTTCTTCGTCGGGTTGACTTAAAGCATTATTTATACTGATGACGTAAACTCGATGAAGCTTATTTGGAAGGGAGTGCCTGTTTATGCCACGCAATAATAAGCCAGTACTGCAGAAAGCAAGCAATTTAATAGAAAAAAGAAGGACCGAACTCATAGAAGCAGATAAGATATGAAGAAAAGGTATAGTTTGTGGAGAACTTCAAAGCAACATGAGGTGAGATAAACGGAAATGTAAAGCTCTTGATCAAGCGTGAATCGGCGCCCGTTAAAATTTCACCACACTTCGGCAACGGCAGGACAGCACGGTGCAGTTGGTTTCTGTCTCCGATTCAGCCTCTTGTTTGGTTTGAAAAATTGATCTTTCCAGCAACGCAGTCGAATGAAGAATACATTGAGGGTAGCTTGTGAAGATCAGCTGCAATGAAAGCAATTCTTGTTCCTTGATTAGTTTAAGCAATACATCACGCAGTAGGTTCGCTCTAAAGATGGCGGAGAAGCGAGCGACGGCACAAAAGCTGCAGCTCTCTTGACGGGTAATTTAGCTCGCCACTAAAGACAACCATCAACCTACAATTCAATATATTTTAGCTGTTGGACGACGTAAAAGTGCAGATATGGGTACGTGTCTGTAATGTATGCAACGTTTTTTTTTTTGTCTTTTTTTTTTTTTTTAGTGTCGCTCCAGCAATAATCACATTGTTGTTACTGGAAATATGCGTTATGGCTTTCCTCGGTGCGGATGATACGAGACCTGCACTTCTGTCCTGTATATCGTGTGCTTCAACTCTGCTTATGTGTTTACTGGCAAAGTTAGCACTCCATAGCGTGCTTTCATCTGTGTCTGCGCCCCTAAGATAGCGCAGCAAGTGGTGAATGAAGATTTTTTTTTATTCTTTAAATACATAATATGTGTGTATCTGTGTATTTGTGCAGAGGTTTTACAGTAGCACTTGCGCAGACATTTCGTTAACTTTCCAGCTTTCCACGAAGCGAAGAATAATTTCTCTTTTCAAATGAAATCAATAAATTTAGTTTTCGTTTATCCAAAGGGGTAAATAATTGAAGGAAGAGCAGGAAGAAATTGAAAACTATTATGCAGGACATTCTGTTACTTGCGCGTTGCAGGGTTAGGTAAAAAATGAAAAACCTGTACACTTTCAAACACGTTCACTTAAAGATAAGCGATGAAATAAGCAACATGTAAACAGAAAAGACAGCTAGTCTCGTATGGTTACTTTTTTGCTTTGCCTATGAATCGCATACATTCCAATATGTGTTGAAAGTATTGAGCTATCTGCGTATATTTATCACGCAGCAGTTAGCGCAGTGCAGAGGTTTGCGATTCCGGCGCTGGCTGTAACTCTATTCTCCTCAATGAGTGGATGTTTACATTTGCAAAGCCGGCGTCTTCCGCTCGGCAGGGGCGTACGAAAGGAAGATCACTTTCCTCCCTGCCCGTATGCTCTGCGGTCGCACTCACATTTCGAAACTTTACTCGCGGACGCATCTCGCGCCCATATGCGCAGTTCAACGTGGCTCACTGCTGTAAACAGTGAACGCGAATACCCGATTGCAGCTCGAAGTGCAAGAGGATGTTCTTTTCTAGATCATGCCTGAGCGGCGAGACAAATCAATTTCCTAATGTTGTTTGTCACGGAAACAAGCAATTATTTCAGTAATGACTCTTGCCCGTGCCTAATTCACTGTTCGCCCCTTTTGCGAGCCCAAATAACGAATGCAGCGAATTGCATTTGATTACTAGCAGCCTGCTTTCGATCGGGAGCCCCAAAAACTTGGGCCAACGAAGATGGGAAGGCTTTACTGCGGAGCTCTTTATTTTTTTTTTCTTCGTTCTTCCTGTGCCCTCTTTACCACCCCATGCCCCAAGCCACCTTTAAACTTCGTTTCCACATACGTATAAGACTTTCGCGTACTCTTCGTGTACCGGATGAAAACTAATCAGGGGACCCTCACTATCGCGTATCCTCTACAGGAAAACTATGCAAACTCGGTAGATTGGTGGCTTCCGGAGCGAGCGCCGCTGACATCAGCCAGAGCTCAGCACAACTTAAGTTGTTTATCTGTTTATTTTCGTTCGTTTTCTTTTTATGGTGACGCATAGGTTGGAGCGAGTGATGCAAAGAAGCAGGGCTAGCAGGACGTCTTAAAACGCCAAACAGCGCTTTCTGTCACTATCTTCTTGATTAACGCCCACCACACCACCCACCGAGATGAGTAGGGCAAACGAGTGAGGTGCAGGTGAAAAGACTTCGCATTTCCTTTAGTAGTGCAATTTGCTGATGATGACCAAGGCGCGGGATGACAAGTGAAAGCTGTTCGAAGCACAGCTTCATTGACGGTTTCAATTACACAATTAACGAACAGTTACGCGTTTGAGAGACATATAGAGCCAATAAATCACGACACTAACATATTAGCCGTATCTTTCAATCGTTTTAATTAATTCACTGTGAGTAGCAGCTGCTTATGACGTCATGACTCCCATCTAGCTGTCATTTTAAGTTCCGCCAATGATGGTATGAGCAAGGACGCCGAGGGCAAGGGCAGATACCATTACAAGCTATGACCCTAGTACAGTCAAAACTTGGAAGCCTTCTTAACTACACCGTTAACGCATACAACGCGAGCATTTAGGTCGTAGATTTTGATATTCACCTTTTTTTGTATAGAGCCTTTCTACGTTAATATTGCATCTTCTCTTTACTTTTCCTTTTTTACTTTATTTATTTATTTATTGTACTTCATGCCAGGTATTTAAGCTATGCCAGACACCGATATATGCGGCTTTTCTCTGTATGAGAAGTATCAAACTCCTATCGATGGATTATAAAGACGTATCAAGGCAGACTGGTGAGTAGAGTAAGTTGCATTAGGAGGTTGGATATTTATATTATGAATTCTGGACGCCTTCGGTATTTTTAAATTTGGTGGAACTTTTCGTTTAATTTGCAGTCACGTGGATATGATGACGACATCACCCCCTCGACAAATCAAAACTTTGTTGCAGAGAAACTGAATGTTTTTGGTGGGGATGATGTGAATGCCGCCGCATTAGAAATGCATGTTGCGATGCACACTGAAGAGTGGTCACATTTCATCACATCCGCTGCACATACTGATCGCGCTAAACACCAGACGCACCCGGCGCAATATGAAGCAAACCGACGAAGTTCATGGAGAATGAAGGCGGCTGTGGCTTTAGTTCCGCATCACTGTCGGCGCATTTTTACTGCTCATGCCTAAAAAGAAACAAGGGCTGTCGTCAAATTTTATTTCTTTGGACGCGAGAGCGCATAAGTACCGCCATGCTCTCAAAATTAGTTCGGAGCTATCGGCACCGAGAAGAGCGATTAAAGCAAGACTGCTCATTTTTTTTTTGTATTTGTCAATTAGTCACATCCTTCCATAATTTTTTCTCGTTTATTGACAGTAGCAGCTGCTTGTGATGTCACTGGCAGGTGACAAACACCAATGCCCTTGCACCCTCTGTTTCGTTAAGTTACGAGTAGTTGGCAGGTGACATGGCCGGGCACTGAATTGTCGCAGTTACAGGGTCGCCCACATTTAGGGGGAACACGCGAGCACGTGGCCGCTCTCTTCAGAGCTCGAGCGCATCTGATCCGACAACGCTCCAAAGTAGAGCGGCAGCCCATGAGAAGAGTACGTTCAGGTCCGTTTGTACCTGCGCTATTTCAGTGGGATGGTCCGCCGTGTAGCACGCAGGAGCGCTTCAAAGAGGGCGACCACTGTCTCGCGTGTTTCCCGCAAGGGTGCAATGGTGAGCTGGCGCAAGTCTCTTTTTGGCTCAAAGAAGTCGCCGACGTGTGATTTGTCGGCGGGTCACGTGACATATCACGATACTAGATGGCATCGGTGAGTTGAACGGGCAGCTTATTTCATATGAAACGATGAGAGAGATGGCAATAGAACACACGGACATCTTGCACGACCAGTTCGAAACCTCGTCACTTCCAAAAAAATCATAAGCATGCTTCTCTAAATATTTTTCTTCATTGCTGGTCAACAAAGTATATGCAGTAATAAAAATCGTTAGCTTATCTTTGGCTAAAACGATATATTACAACTTTTGCATGTCAATCAGTCCGTCCACCACATCCAATCCACTGAGTTTGCTCACATTGACTGCGGAGAACATCTCTGAGAAATGTCACACTTTCAATGAAGTTGTCCATGACAGATCCTACATTTTCTTCTGCGTGCCTAAGTGCCATCCGCGTTTTCCAAATGCTGTCGAGGCCCAGAACCATAATCATCTCGTACGGGACCAGGTCAAGGTATGTGCGGGTAGAAACCGGATGTCATAAAGATTATTGGGCAGTTCTTTCTTCAAGTTTCTTTGTAATATATCCCCAGTAAAAAACAGGATCCCAGCAGTCTATAAAGATGTGATCGAGGGTCTTTAGTTTTTTACAGATTGCGAAGTTAAAGGTCCAATGCCCAAATATAAATTTATTATTAGCCACGTTCTTAAGGGAAAGGTACCAGAGTGAAGCTCGGAGAAAACCGATTTCACGGTTGGCTTAGTCAGCATCGTCTTCTGACTGCAAGACTGTAATAATCCCATCCCAGGCGGCACAAACCATCAGCCCAATATCGGTACTATGTTGAAAAAGCACTGGTCCTATGTCGGGCTAGACATTGCCGACATAGTACCAATATTGTACAAATGAATTGTGTAACCTGAGATTGAACTTGAAACCTTTAAGTGAACGAAATGTCGACTGCTGCATGACGTCCAATCAGGTCCAGGTAGCTAAAAGGAAATTTACACCGCACAATGATTCATAGATGAGCATGCACGTTGTCTCTGTAATTTATTTAGATAGGAGATAGAATAATCAAGTATCATGCTCTAGAGAAGTAATGCTCACAAGTATGTGCCACATGCTGATCGTCTGTGAATTCTTACACTTTTTGAGTTCTTCAAAAAGAAGCTCATATGATGATGGGGGTTCAGATCGGCCGCCATTCAGTCTCCCTTCTTGCACGACAGTCATGTGAGCTTTGTGTAAGCAAGCGAAGCTCCAATTCTCAAACTTTACGTATAGGGTGGCATTTGGTCGCCAAGCAAAAGCTAATTATGAAGAGTACCGCAGTACTTCAGAACCTCCCTCTCACCAAGGCACAGCGGAAATATTCAAAGAAAACGCCTGGAAAAGATGCTATTTCTAGAACCCGAGTCTTCCCGAACACCTCGGCAACAATAAGCCCACCCAATGTTTTTCCGAACCGCCCAGTCATCTAACGTACTGCACGGAAAATGATGGTGTGAGCGACAAGGTATCTTGATCCCAGAGAAAGAGAGATGATTTTCGTCTTACTCTGGGGGGATCCCTCTCGGTTGAGAAAGCGGGAATTATATCTGCAGGTGTGCAAAAAATAAACTGAAGGCGAAGAGAGTGTTACTGGACGAACCGAGGCTCTGGGAGTGGCTCCCAATTAATCCACGTCACTGCGACCACAACTCTGCCGTCCGGCGGTCTGGTTCTTTGCAAACTATAAGCCTGTCGTGTTGCATGCCTATACTGTTTCCGCTATTTTGTTTTGAATTGTAAATTTTTCTTTTATTTTCGTCGCACTTTTCTATTATCTGTCATTCCTCCTATTTGAATTCTTTTGTGCCTTACAGTGTTGCTTTTTCTGGAGGTAAGAGACAAGGCGCTGAATGTACGAAGCTAGTTTACTTTTCTCTTGTCATCGAGAAAGCGGTCTTTGTCGCGAGTTCATCCTCCCCGGATGCAGACAGCACCAACCAACAAGTCAAGTGCTGTCTTAGTGGAGATCACAAGGGAATGTGATGCAGAAGTGTTCACCTTTTGGGGATTTTTAGCTGGAATCATCTCGAAGTTCTCGGCATTGTGGTGCAGTAATTAGCCGCGAGATTTCCTTCAGGCTGTGGTGAGTTATGGCTAACAAGTCTCGCGGGAAGTCTTTCGACCATTACGCTAACTTAGCTACTTGCAGAATCAAGACTTTAAGGTACATGCTTTACCTATTGTCTTTACGTTTCGATACATCGAGTGCTAGCAAAGCCTACATGCTCGTTATGCTGCCTGAAAGGCTTGTTTAGATGTAAAACAACAACAACAACAACAACGACAACGAAAAACATTGGTGATCACATAATCCTTATAATTGTCCCGAGGCTGTTTTTCTTTCTTTTTTTTTTTTTCAAAATTTGGGTACCTACTAATTAGGCCTATTAACGCCTACATGTATTTGCGCACGTAAATGACGCTGAGCGGTGCGCCAGTACAAAATACTTGTAGAAAGAGTGTCGAGTCAGAGTAAGCGTGATTCATCAATGGTAAGCTGAAGTTAAATAATGTTTGTGCCAGGTAACACACATTTCTTGCCGATATATATGATGGAGAATACCATATCCTTTTTAGGAGAGAGGGAAGCGACAAATGAGCACGCATGCTCTTTCTCCTCCCCAAAAAAATCAAAACAGCGAAGTTGTGAGTCGCCATTCTCAATATTTAAAACAATGCCGGCGATTACGTTACTTCTTAATGCGATACTTGAGCGCAGTTCATCATCTGTTTCACCTTTTCGATAGATTGAGACAAAGATTTCCAGCAAGACACGTATGTACAATTACAACTTTTTTTTTTTAATTATTCACAGGTATGCCTTCAAGAAACACTCCACTAACAGTTCCTGGCTGTCAAGAAAGAAAGTTTGTGGTCGGATAAATGAAGAGAGCAATTAAGTTATCGGGAGGCTGCGGGAGGCAGCGCGTGGGCCCATATGAACGTTGCGCGACGAACAGATAGCAGCCACTGACTGATGCCGCTGACGCCGCTGGCGAGTGAAGAGAACGTGACATGACTTATTTGTTCCTTATTATAACTGCTGTTACGAAATGCTACATATTCTCGTTCTAGTCCACGAATAATTAACTGTTTTCTTTGGTTTCTTGCTCATACAGCTGCGGAGAACAAGGTTAATCGCTGTAATTGTGCTACGGAAGAGAACCTCACAAATGCATCCCTAGACGCAGCCGGTTTTCGTTTCTAAGGACAGAGTTTTGTAAAGATTGCAGATGAGCGGAATGTTGCATTTTAGCTTAGAAGGCCCTTTCCGTTAGAGCCCGTCTCAAAGCACTTACGATGAAGCGAGCAAAACTGCACCGGTAACGAAAGGAAGAACACCAACATGGGAAAAAAAAGAGTGCTTTCTTGGTTTTGAGGTTACCAAGCAAGTAACAGCAAAATCGAGAAGCAAAAAAAAAAAAAAAAAAAGGGGCAACGTTTGGGTTTGATCTAACGGGGTATAAAAAACGAAGATAAGTGCATTTACCTCGAGAACCTGTTAGCGCTGACGTCTTGTAAACTATAGAAATTTCAGCGAGGATCGTCATTCAGCTTTTAAAAGGGTGCATGCTGAAGTGATGGAATTTTATTAGAAACAAATTGGACAGTTTTGCCTGAAGTCCTCAAACAAACCTCTTTTTTCTATGTAACAGCTGGCCGTTACATTACCTGTAAGTCGTCTTGATTTAGAGTGTTGAGAAATCTATTTTATTTATGCACATGCCGTCAATTTACCTCCGTACAAACGTCTTTTTCGTTAAAATTTGGAACCTTCAAGGGCTCACTGACGTCACAGGAAGGGCGGCATAAATCTCGAGATAAAACTTTTCTCTTCAAGATGTGCGGCCCTGCTCTAGACAGCGATGAGCAGAAAACATGGGGAGAGTGTGACAAATTTGATGTGAACAACCAACGAAAAATGAAGTTGGTCATGGACGGCAGACGAACACAAAAAACAATCTTACGGCAGATGAGGCTCACGCGCTAAAACAAGGAATTTGATGAGCTGTGACAGCTCGCGAGAGGTACACCTTCTTATTCCTTATACTCGCCTCCTTCCACCTTTTCTCTTCAAGCTCCCTCGCTCAGTCTCCCTTGGCTTGACTGCCGTCCTCGCTTGCAGTTTTCCTTCGCTGGCTTTGTTTTGTTTTGTGGGGTTTAGCAATCAAAGCTACTCTGGCTATGAGAGACGCCGTAGTGGAGGCCTTAGCTAGATGTCACCCCCTGTTAATAATAATAATAATAATAATAATAATAATAATAATAATAATAATAATAATAATAATAATAATAATAATAATAATAATAATAATAATAATAATAATAATAATAATAATAATAATAATAATAATAATAGTTTGTTCACAGGAAGGAAAATGCGCAATATCTGTCACACTTGTTTCTGTGGACACCTGAACCGCGCCGTAAGGGAAGGGAGGAAGATGGGAGTGAAAGTTGATAGAGAGAAATACGAACCTTAGTGGAGGGCTATGGAGTAATTTTGACCACCTGTGGATCGACATCGCACAGCACACGGACGCCTCTTCGTTTCGCCTCCATCGAAACGCAGCCGCCGAGGTCGGGTTCGAACCCGGGTACCCCGGCACAGTAGTCGGGCGTCTTACCACTGCACCACCCCGGCGCAGAATTTTTTTTTTTTTAGGAATGTGTAAACAAAAAGACGAAACTCCGATTTCTAGTGTCGACGTGCATGGTTATTCTTCCATTTCAACCTAATTGTCATAGCCTTCTTCCTGGACCTCATATGCTTCTTTTCTTTAACAAATCCAGTTTGCTTCTCTCTCTCTCCCTGTTTCTTTGTTGCCAGCAATCGTTTATGGGAATTGATGAAGGAAAGCAATGCTTGTCGGCCTAGTTTCCAGTGTCGTATGCGATAGCCAAAAACTTCCACGTTTACCTGCTGACCAGTGGGAATGTCATCCATGCACCCTTATGACAGCGTAAGGTCACAAAAAAGAAAATATAAGGGTGGGGATCTTTTTACTCTCCTACCTTGACACCGGGTGGCCCTCCGGTGGACTTTGACGGCAAGAAAGGTAATAGCTCTCCTGCTTCCCCAAAAGCATCTCAATTGCCCCTTTAGGGAACTTCGCCCTACGCAGGCAGCTGTTATCGTTGAGTTCGTCTTGCTTGCGGATTCTCGGAAACTGTTGTCTGGAGTGTCTGTTTTGTAGCCGCGATGACTTGCAGGCGCGAATGATCGTCAGGTGGTGGTCACCAAGCAGCTATTTTGTGTCTTGAACCTTTGTCTGTATTATATGTTGTAACTATGAAGGAAACTTTGATACTTTAAAAAAGAAATTATGCTTTACCTGTTGACTTTCTCCTCTGTCTTAAACGATGTGATTGCCCTAATTGTTCTCAGAAAGTCATTTTCTTTTGGAAACCTGTACTGGTTATATGGACCCTTAATACACCTGCACTTCGGGGTCTGTTGCTTTTTAATAAAGACACATTTTCACATCTTGAGCATTCGTACAGATAATTGTCTGGGACACTCGAATGGTGTGATTCCACTTATCACACTAGCCACTGCGAGGTACTGGCACAATACTCAAATGTTAACCGTTAGACGCGATCATGGGAATGTTTACTATTTAGGACCAGATTAAGATTTAGCTTCTTGTAAATGGCACCGTTTTGGCGGCTAAGACAGGTGAATGGACGACTGCACATATTTATGCGCATACTTCTTTTTTCTTCATTTCGTTTTATTTTTCGGTGATATTTCTTTCTTGAAAGTACCGCATATTTTCCCCTTTAAGACTTCCATTCAAAAATCTTGGAACCTTCAATAGAGATTCATAAACAAAGGAAAAAATAAATATTCGGCAGCGACATTTCAGAATCATTTGAAATTCAGAAGCATTACTCATGTTTCTCCTCTGTTTTTCCTCTTCCTCACATTTGTGGCGTTTCGCCGCTGCCTGACGTTGCCACATCTCTGCGCTTTGGTGGCGCTTTTGTCTCATCGCCTTGGCCTCTCACTATCGAAGCCACGCGATGAGCTGTGCGCTTGGATGGTGACACAAAGACATTTTTCCCTACACCGAGCGAAGCTCTTTCCGCAAAGCATGCCTGTCTGCATACTTGCGGGAATGTTCACCAGCATTCTATTCATGTAACGACGCTTGAAGGTGAGAAGGAACGCACAGGCATGCGCTTAGAGGATGTCCCTGGTCTGAGCACCGGACGATGAGCTCTCGCCACAACTCCCCTGTCACGCATGGTTCGGTGGGCGGCATCTCTCCCTTTTCACATGCGCCCGCTGGCTCCGTATTGCTGCTTATGAACAGCTGCATTTTGATACCTTGAAAGCGGTTCGCCGCAGACGGCTCTTTCGATCAATGGGGCTGGTGAAGTTCTCGCTTTGAAGAAAGGTCACAGAGGGCACTTAAGATTGCTTTCGTGATATCAATGCAGAAGAATTGGGTGGACTTAGAAGTGGAATCAGGTGGATTATGGAGATTAGTAGTATTCATTTGTACACTTGCTGCACACATTCACTGCACATCTAATGGACCACGTCTGTCACGATGACATCAAATCAGTTTTTCAGGACTAATTTTCTAGATGTCGCCGACAAAGAAGGGTTTCGTTGCTTTAGTGGCATATAAAGCTCCCCCTCCCCCCCTCCCAAGAAAAACAACAACAAACAAACATGACTTTCAGGTGTGTTGTCCTTTTGAGTGATCCAGTGGCCTAGCTTCAGTCTAGTTTGCCTTAATCAGCAGTCCAGTGTCAGTTACATTCCCCTGTTGTAGCCTAGCTTGTAGCAAGTGAAGATAACGCGAAAGACTAAAGGAATAATTGCACAGCCTGTCTCTTGACTAAATTATCTTCCTAAGACGATGCATTTATTGACATAAAACCACAGGAAACGGGGGAGTTTTGAAAAGATAGCTTCACTACGCAAGGTGAAGCCAAGGTCACCGTGGGCTTCCAATGACCTTCAAGCAGCTTCAATGTCAAGTTGGAACTTAAGGCATAACCACTTGGGTGCTTGCGTCAAGGTCAAGGTGAAAGATCTGCTGACTTGAGAAGTAGCCTAAAGCGTGAGCAGCTGCGTGGCGAGACACATGATCGGTGACGTTAATTTCGAGTATATATAGAGGAACCGCTCCATAGACTTGGAAGAAGAGCAACAGAGCAGCCGTGCTCATTACGATTAGTCAGCTGGCTGCATCTGACGATCTGGAGAACATTGCGTTGCGAACTGAAGTTTATGGAGAAGAAGAGAAGAGGCTAGAGACAAAATAGAGGCGGAAACGCCGGACAGACGTGACGAGCCTTTTGCGAAATGCCGCCTCGACGATGCTGCAAGACGTGAGGCACAGATGGCCGCCGCTGCCGCTTCTGCGTCAACACCGACAGCAACATCAATGACCCAATTCAGCTACCGCTTTACACTATGTTTAACAGAAGCTAAACCACAGCCAATTTTTTCACAGTGGTTATGAAAGGCTATTGCAGATCGTGTCGTACTCGAGAGAGACAGCTGAAACAAACGTGAACTCGGTGGAGCAACGGCTGATAGACGTTTTCATCGAATGCCCTTTGTTTTGAAACCTGAGAGCATTAACGGAAGGAGTGGCTTCGACTTCGAAGCAAGGCCTGAACAGTGTGCGGAAAAGTATGAACAAAAACGTATTCTTGCGCTGTCGTAATTCTAGACGAATCGGCTGTCTTAACTGTCATTCATGACTGAGCGAAGAAAAACGAAGAGATGTTTAACTAGAGCCTGCAACTTTACTAGTTGAGAGCGCAGTGAAAGAAGAGCCCTGCCTGCGCCTCAATACTACCTCATTTGTACAAGTACTCCCACTCTAAATATAGGCGGGATCATGGAAACAGCTACGAGCAAGTTTTTTTGCTCTCCAGGAAGAAATTTTCTTTCATACGAAGTGAGAGAATATAGTTAATTTTCAGCACTCTTTCTTGTCTCATGTGAAAAGAGCAAGTTGTAAGTTCTCAGCTTATACCAGGGGGCCGTCCTTATTCATCTGGGAGTGATTGAAGTGTGCTTTTGTATTGTTTGCCAACTTACGCGAGTGTGGATCTTTGAGATCTTGCTTTATTTCGTGCTTTTGATTCGCGTCGTCCAAATACAGTGAATTCTGTTCGAATATGTTCGATTCTGAGGGTTCGTTTTTTTTTTGTTTTTTTTTTTTTTTTTTTTTTTTTGCAGCACGCGCTTTTTCGTTCTCATGTATTCAAAGTTTTATATTTAATTATGAATACCTGAGCTCACACGCCTCTTCGTTTTGGTCAGGCTGTAAATACGATGACCCGTTGTACATATCAGGCTAATGATTTGCAACACGCTTTGTCGACCTGCTTGAACTGATATGGCCAGGTAACCATGCATGTCGATGTCTGTGCCTTCTTTGCAAAAAATAAATAATAAAACCTTTTTTTATATTTTTCTTACGTACATTGTAAAAGTACATATCGTTACTGCCGTAGCGCTCTAGATAGGTTCAAGATAATGTGAGTGATGTGGCCATTGCAGTTTTTTTCCGGGACCTTATGCAGCAAGTGATAGAGCTCAATGGCTGCTTGCACATTTTCGAACCACTTCTTTCAAGATTTCCACAATTGTTTTGAGCGTTGGCCACTTGTGGATTTCAGAGCAGTGTATAATGGTGTCTGAAACGTTAGCGCAATCGTGCCGAAGCTGCTCTATGTTCCAAATCATGAACGAGAGTTTTAAATAAATTACTGGAAAAAACTTTACCTTTCTAGCGATATCGCCAAAAGCCAGCAGCACCATTCGACAGCAGCGCGCCGTATTTTTATAAATTTCTTTCCATGGAATCCTATCCCTTGAATTCTATTGATAAGCCAGACAGGATAACAGAGATCGCGTTTCCCCTTGCCAAACATAACTGGTTTGGCGTGCACACTAATCCTGTTGAGCCGCGCACTACAGTCAGTCGCATGAATCGAATACTGGGATTGTCAGTGGCAGTTAATTGTAGTTTGCTGTAAACAGTGCAAAATCCGTATGGACAACGCGCGAAACGGACACAAACAGGATGTTTTTCCTTATTTCTTTTTCACTCTCTTTCTTCTAGCCCATTCCTGACTGTATAGCTCGCTTTATTTGGTTCCCAACGCAACAAGTAAGATACCATCTCTGGACATCACAATCGCTCCGACAGCGCAGCCGACAACGACGTCCTCGCTACTTGGTGCATGCCTCCATCGTATTTTGTTTTATCCTAACAGGACGTGTTTTTCGCCGGTGCTTGACATAGCCCTGCCGTGGGCTCTGTTGGCAGCAGCAACGGCCGGCGGTGAAAGTGGAACGACCTTAGCGGACGCGATAGTTGCGAAAGGCTTCCATCCGTAGATCACGAACATCGCTTGCGTTGGCCAAGACCCGGATGAAAACTACTGAGCACGTATTGTGTGCACACAAACACGACCACAAGAGTGCGCAGTGCAGCCTCATGGCGGGCAGATCAGCGAATTCTCGCGTAATGTGACATTTCGAAGCCGAGGTTTCCTCTTCCTTCTAATCTTTCTACAAAAGCCTTTGCCTGCGTGTTTACGCAAAAAAAAAAAAATAAGCAAAGATAACGCTTCGTCGGCAGTTAGGAGTAGCTTTAACCCCCCCCCCCCCCCCCCCCCAAGTCTACCCGCCCACCCGACTACTTCCACCGCCGTTGAAAACAAACTACAGCTTCCGGAATTAAACTCGAGGTCTTTCGATCAGCGGTGATATGTCACAGTAAAACACGTTGCTGGGCTAGTTGGTGCATTGCATGAAGAAAGATTAACCAGCCAAGAAGACGCACACAGGGAAAACCGACACAGAAAGGAAAGAGGCTGGTCTTTCTCTGTCGGCTTTTCCTGTGTGCGTCTTCTTGGCTGGTTAGTCTTTCTTCATGTCAAACACATCGACGGCGTTCAGCGGACCGCGCGATCGCAGCTGGCATACTCGGATGCTTCAATTTCACAGACGAGACGTCCCGTGTGGCGGTCAATATATGTTCCTTGTTGTCATTATCACACACGTCCCCTAAGATACCTACAATATGCTTCCTGCATTCATCTGCCACATCTATGTATAGGTGCGGAAATAAGTAATCAGAGCGCGCCTTACCGCTCAAATTACAATCACGCCCTCTATATTGGAGATAAAAAAAAATCATTATTTGTCCATGTGAAAGTGCACTGGTGTCTACTTCTGGTTTGCATATACCACGGCTGCCAGTTTTACTTATGCAACGCGTGAAAAATTTTGTAATCAAATAGCGTGCTCTGCTTACTTTTGTCCGCACCGGCGCATTCTTAGGGCAAGAGGTGAAAGGCGTGCTTTACGTCAGGTCATGCTACAATCCGACAACATGATTGCCCGCAGAAAGTCTCAATGCAGGTTTAAAAATACGCAATGAAAAATATACATCATTACTTAAGGCAGCAAGGTTGCAACGAATTGCCCCCAAACTAACAGACGAGTCGCCATGGATCTGGTTCGATTCGCAGGTCAGGATTCGGGTTTGTGCACTTCGTGTGCGAACTACTACATGTATCGCACCTATCACTCCAATAGAAGTCTGTTCCTTTTTTCACTGATTCAGAAACAACCTGATAATTTTATTCAGAGGCCACAGCGCTTTCACCTGAAAAAAAAAACAAACAAACAAACATGTAGTAGGCAGCCGTAATAGTTTAATAGCGTTTATATAGTTTCTTTCACAGGTAAAAAACTCCGCTGTTCTCAGAGACGAAACTGCCTGATTGATCGATATAGCGATGATGTCATAGAGGGCATGTGACCGTAATGTTCAATCACAGAGCATCACCCACAAGAGCAAAATTTAAAAACAGCCCACTTGGCCTTCAAGAAATATTTTGTCCTACTTTCTTGTTATGTCAGAACCCCTCTTCCGTCAGAGACGAAATACTCTGATTTGTCGAGACAGTGATGAGGTCTCATAGGTCGCCTGATCACGAAGAACCGCTTACAGAGCTCCGTCCACATTAGCCAAATACCCGGCATAAAACTTTGGGGCCCCACCCTAACTACCTATGAGTGTTAGGCGATGTGCTGACTAATGCAGCAACAAAGCTGTAGTAACTACACAAAGGGAAATTGAGCTGAGAACTGGAAAGCTATTGTTTTCCCTTAAGTATTAAGTGGCCTTGGTGTTTTCTTAGGACATTCCGGCACAAAACACTTTCAAGCTGTTATGCCACTGCCGAGATGAATAGACTGTAATAAACAGTTGCTGTCGAAATCAAATGGAGAAACCACGTGTCCACTGGTTGACATAAAAACGGAAAGAGGAAATAACTTTTGTGCCATAAAGAATAAAAAAGCACGAAAGGCTCTAAAGAGATTGACGAATTCGTTTTTGTGACCTAGATGTGAATGCGGGAAGATGGGTTTATGGGTAAGGATAGAAAAGGCTTTAGAAAGAATCCGGAGGTGACACGAATACTAGAAGACGTATTGCTATATTGAGCATCACACATTTTTTTTTACTGTGTTTGAACGCCCTAGCCTCAGGTAAATAACACCTTCGGCGGGAAAATCCTAGACGTGTTCTTGGACCGGGAAATTTTACAAGTCACCTCCATAGAGAGTAGGAGCAGCAAAACTGCAGAAGAAAGCGGTTAATATTTTCAGGAGCTGGCGTAAAACGCGACACGTGAGAGGTGAGCAGAGTAGGTCTATCAAGGTAGAAGTTGAAATAAGGTCGACCCAATGGGTCTGATCGTTTTCTAGGCCATATCAAAGCCTGTGAGAATGTCTCCTGGAGAGGAGCAAAGGTGTACGTCGATGTGTTTTTCACACCACTAAAATGGCGCTAAGGACGAAGGTGGGAACGGTATTTAAAAAAGAAGACGAAATTCAGTGGAAGGTATTGCTGGAAAGTGTCTCAGGGTTAATGATCCATTAAAAGATTTGCCACCTTCGCTAGGTTAAGTCTTTAATCCTTCGGCCTTCGCGAAAGCCGGCTGAAGGTGTCCAAGACTGGGAGAACAGAAAACACTCGGTGAACTTTTTAGCGTAAGAACAATAAACACTGTGCAAGGACACACACGCGACGCGTCAAATTCCAGGGCCTTGAAGGAGCGACTCATTTAATGAATATAGCGTCGCGTTACAAGGAACAGTCACTGAAAAGAAAGTTGAAAAGACGATCTTTCGGCAAGACAACTCCCATCGCCTAAAGTTTTAGCAAGGCTCGAAAGGCGAAGAATAGAAAATCTCCCAATCCCTGCCGGGGTGGCTCAGTGGTCCAGTGGCTAGGGCGCTAGACTACGGATGCAGGAGACTCGAGCTCGATCTCGGCAGTGGCGACCACGTTTCCACGGAGACGAAATTAAAAAGACGCCCGTATGCGGAGCGATATCGATACACGTTAAAGATCCCGGAGTGGTCGAAAGCATTCCGCGTCACTCCACTGCGGCATCCCTCATCTCCTCAGACGCCTAAGGATATCAAACCCCACAAACCTAAACCAATAGTACTTTAAAGGCTTGAGCTTCGTTTGCAAGAGGCCTAAGCACAAATTGGCGATGAGATTACGCACAGTCGGCAATGACGAGCGGGTGTCGGGAGCGAAATGCCAGTCTTTATGTAATAGAATGCTGTTGGATTCTTGCGCGGCCATTCATCGTTCAAATATTGCGAAAGCGACAACGTGCGGCCGACACCTGCTCTGCGCCACTCTGCGTCTGTGCCCACTGAGTGATACTTCCGGGGCTTCTAAGTTTCTTAGGCTTTCACGGCGGTAGCTAAGCAGGTACCCATGCATCACGGACTATAGCCCTTTATTGGAAGTGTGTTGTAAATCCACTGGCCCTATGTAAGACCGGACATCGCCAATTAAGTACCAATATGAAGCCCATGATCCGTGCGGCCTGGGTGGTTCCTTCGGGTTGCCGTTGTATGTCCTTGTATCGACATGCCATGGCGTTCAGCTACTGACCAAGGAGGTTGTTGTTCATTAAAACATGAAGGGGAAGTGTTGCGCATATGACCTGACTGCTCACGTCCCTCATATAGATTTCTTCGAAGCGGGCCTTGGCGTAAGGCCTTCCATGCTTATTGAGGTATAAGAGGAGCTTCTGATGTTGCTTCTGTATGTTTGCGCAGTGCAGGTTATTCTCTCGCCTCGCGGAAGCTAGCGCTGGCAGATAGTGGTGTCTCAGCGTATTTAACGTTCTACATGCCCTCCTCGGAGACTCATTAAAGCTATCTTGTGGTCGTACCTTTCGCGCACCTAGGGGAAATACAGTGAAGACTGCGAGAAAAGTTTTAAGGCGATAGCCTTAATGGCTCATGCTCGCGGATCGTGTGCGTCCGTCCGTCCGTCCGTCCGTCCGTCCGTCCGTCCGTCCGTCCGTCCGTCCGTCTTTCCGTCCGCAAAGCTTTCGTTATGTGTCAGGCGGTAGCTGGTCGCTGAGATGGCAGATCACTAACTGGACGTAGGGCTTCCTGACATTGCATTCGGTAGGAGCTGCCAACTTGGGCCTCTCCTTTCATGTGGGAGGATGAGATCACAATCAGCCTGCCAAAACCTTTGCAATAACGTTATCCTTAGCCCACGCAGGCGCGTTCATACGGCTCGGTTGAAGCGGGGCTTTATATGTTGGCTGGTAGCTTACACTATCGTGTTATCGCGAAGGTGGGAGCGAAAACAGAGAGAAAGAGATGCCGCAGCGGAGGGCTGCAGACCACCGCGTGATAGAGGCTTTCGCCTCATCGCACTTTAGTGATCCAAAGTGCTCACTAGAAATTGTTTTGAAGATATTTTGAGCAGGAGTGACGAGGAACTTCACTTGGAAAGTTTTGATATCAGGTACACCCGGCGTAAGCTTGGGAGCACAGAAGGTTAAATACGTGAACGTCTTCCCTTTATTTTCTCTCCTGCACAACCTCTCCGAAAAAGCAAATTAAAGGAAAAAAAACAAAACAAACAACGCATATGACGCTGAGCACAAACAACGCTCGACCAAGCACACCGAACTCTCACAATGATTTTCTTTGAAGCGTTTTTCCTTCCTATATATACAAGGCCGCCCGCAGATTCCGCTCACCGGAGCGCATCCTCAATATTGCCGTCTCCCTTATCAGCATTGAAAATGATTTCGATTGCACCCGTTGAAGCTAATGCATGCGGGCGAAGTTGTGCCAACATTAGGCGATTGATCACTAAGGCGGACGAAATGGTGAGCGGCTTATTTCCTTCGCCGACACGAAAGCTGAGAGAAGGGTATGACAAGCGCCTGAAAAGGAAAAGACTATCAATTTTTTTTTCGTTGGTAAAGATCGATAGCATAATTGTCTCTGGGTACATTTAAGTGCAGCAGCAGCGAAAGTGACGTTCAGAACTAAGAGGAAGGAAGTTGAACGTGAAAATATTCTTGCTCTACTCTATTTACACTCCAAACGTTTGCGCCGAAACGGCATCCGTAATGACCGTTTTGAAGTCCATGGCTGTGCAACTGATTATGCGCGAAAATGGGTTTCAACGCACAGCAGTTTACTTCTACAACAGGCCAGTGAAGGCGCCAAGCGTCATTAATTTTCTTGTGTTTTCTGTTTCATAAAAGTTAGGCTTTGCAGTAAAAGTAGCCTCTTTGTCTTTAGAATGTGGTGCTATATCTCGCAAGCCAACATCAAATTGTCCTCAGTGCCCACTTACCAATCCATTTAACGCATACTACTTTAAATCTTCTGTGTAATTCAGAATAAGGCGGTAAACACTAAATGAGGGAGCGGATCAATAGACGAATTTAAGCGCTTCGGTGCGTGTATTCTAGTTAATGCTTCCTCGTGTACTTGATGGAGTGAATTTGAGTGAATAGTTACGCCACATTTCGATCCTAAGGCGATACCTAAGTAAGTTGATGACCTCCCTATACGAAATCTGTTCTATCTTAGGAAATGTTTGGGGAACGAAAATGTAGATAGAGGCAGTTGGGAGTTTCTCGGAAAGGTAAAAAAAAAAAAAAAAAAAAAAAAAAAAAAAAAAAAAAAAAAAAACCCGCGGAAGGAAGGCGGTTGCAGCTAGCACTGAAAAGGTAGTAAGTTTGATGTTCAACAGGTGAGCCCATTTTCTTGCAGTAAACGCAATAAATGACCGGGGGGATGCTGATGAAAAACAAAGACGACGTATAGAAATCGCCCTGCACAAACATGAGCAAAAATATTGCTGCTAAAAGGCCCCGAGGCAGCCGTGTGCAAGTGCAGTGGCATGGCGGTAAGTGGGCGCTGAATGAGTTGCGCACTTGAGTCTCCGGAGTGTGTGGAAGCGTCCGAAGCCCCTACGGATTGATTGGAGCGTGCCATGTCTGCGACGAGAGGCTGCTGATGACACCAGTGTGATAGGCCTACGAAACCCGGGTGAAAGAAGCCGGCTTCCCGCTGAAGTGACAGCAATCTCCGGATCGGAAGAGTGAGCACATGCCACCCGAGACGTGCTTGCCTGTTTTCGGCAGGTCGAGCGAGCGTGTCCGGAATCCTAGCGCCCCATTCCTTGAACAGCTCGCTATATTGCAGGCAGATCGCGGAAGAGGGATGCGATAAAATATTGTGGGTGGGTCAGCAGTTGGACCGGTATTGCTATACCTTCTTCCCGCGTATTCTCGTTTCCTGCGTGAGAGGTCTATAAAAAAACATTAGCCATACAATATTGGTAACCCACCGCGGTGGCTCAATGGTTACGACGCTTGGCGACGTTAAGACAGGGTTGAGACCACATCTCTTCCCCTCTTAGCGGGAAGACGGGCTGAAGAGGGTCGGTTCCCAGCCGTCCACAGCTAGGAACCTAGAGGCATTCGTCCTTTGCGGCTGAGTCTCGTTGTCAGCGGTGTTTCTGTACCAGTTGTGCATGCCATCATTGCACTCGTCGCCGCTTCGGTTGCGAGCGATGGTATTCACGGCTCTTTGCACTTTTACGCGCTAGCTTAAAGCCCCCGTGTCGCAGAAAAGCCGGTGTCGGCGTTCTTATTGTCATTGTCCGCTGTAACGCGAAAATCCACAAATGATGAAATAAAAGTACATACAACTTCGTGTGTACTACGCTATCGCGCCATATATTCTTAACGGCAGAGCTTAAGTGTCGCCCTATTTTTTTTTGTTTATTTTTTTCCACCTCATATCTTTCAATTCCCCCCTGTCCGCACGAGGTAGCGGTGATGGTTCAGCTAGAGCCAGATGGCAGGCCCGTGTATTTTCTTTTACTCCTTCCCGCAGTCGCAACAACGATGCAACAACACTCCCGAGAAGCAGGGCTTGCGAATAACTTTGGGACAACGCTCTCTTTGGAGAATCGCTGACAATTTCTGTTAAAAACATCGACGTCGCCACGGGGGAGATTGCGATGATGATGATGATTATGAAAACGTTTATTGAAGGCCATAATGGTTTAGATTAAGGGAAGGCTGATCGGGTCCCTAGTCCGGGACACCGTTGGTAAAAGCCGCTGCCCGTGCTCTTTCGACGAGGGCTCTTTGTTCCTCGAGGCCCGAGCTGGAGAGGGCCGCCTCCCAGCCTTCTCACGTTGGCTGATTTATTATTTCAGTACTGGTATTTTGTTGACAAGCCCATACCATATGGTATAAGTTTTCCTTCTGGCCACAAAATTTGCACTGCGCCAGAAAGGATTCGGGCTCAATGGCATGAAGTGTTGCTGGATTATTAAATGGACATAGTTTGCAACCTTCGAAGGTGACACTCTTCTGATTTACTAAGACCCTTAGCGGGTTTCGGGAATGTCTGCCTTTCAAGGCGCAAATGCTGTAATATCTCTGAATATGTTGTTAACGGAGATGGGGAGCCTAAATCAGCAAGGGAGGACGTAGAAGGATTCCGGGGAAGGAAAGCTCGGGCCGAAGTGTGTGCATGCTCGTTTCCTTCAACCCCCTGGTGACCTGGTACCCATATTAGCTCCTTCCGTGCATCTGAAGTTCTACATTGACTCAGAATTTTCCAGGCTAGCGGCGTGATTCTTCCACGCATATAGTTTCTATAAGCTGCCTGGGAATCTGTAAACATGTATTTCGATGCGGAGTGCGTTGCGGCTATAGGGTTGTTCAGAGAACAATGAGCATTCAGCCCGCTACGTGTCTAACCAAGAGAAGGAATAAGCAATGAAGGACAGGTGGGTAAGGCGAAATAACCGGCCTTAGCTCGGCGTAATATGAAATTGCGTCCGACGGATGATGGAGAGGCGGCCGTAATCGACGCGACTATAAAGATGCACAAATGTAGTTTCTGCCCTCAACACTCAGCGCTAAGGAAAGGGTGAGCGTTCTTTAACTTCCCAACATTAATATCATCGTCATCGTCAGCTGGACTATACCCACTACAGGACGAAGGGTTCTCCCGTACTATCCAATTATACCGGTCCTGTGCTAGCTGCAGATCCACTTGACGCTTGCGAACTTCTTAACCTTATTCGCCTGTCTAATTTTTTGCCATCTTCTGCTACGCTTTCCTTCCCTTGGAATCCAATTTGTTACCCTAAGCGACCTTCGGTTATCCCTTCATCGCACTGCATGCCCTGCCTATGCCCATTTCTTCTTTATTTTCACTCATCGTCATCATCATCGTCAGCCTGACTATACCCACTGCAGGGCGAAGGCCTCTCCCATACTTCTCCACTTAACCCGGTTCTGCTGCATCCACTTGACCCCTGCGAACTCCTTAATCTCATCCGCCCACCTAACTCTCTGCCGCTCCCTGCTACGCTTTCCTTCCCTTGGAATCCAGTTTGTTACCCTCAGCGACCATCGGTTATCCTCTCTTCGCACTACATGTCCTGCCCATGTCCATTTTTTCTTCTTAATTTCCACTAGAATGTCGGTAACGTGAGTTATTTCTCTGACCCACTCTGCACGCTTCCTATCTCTTAATGTTACCCCTACCATGTTTCGTTCCATAGCCCTCTGGGTTGTCCTCAACTTAAGTAGAACTCTCTTGGTTAGCCTCCACGTCTCAGCCCCATAGGGGAGTACAGGCAAGATGCAACTAGAATGTCGTTACTCGAGTTATTTCTCTGGCCCACTCTGCACGCTGCGTATTTCTTAACGATGTAATAAACCAGTTTTCGTTCCATAGCTCTCTGCGTTTTCCTCAACTCAAGTAGAACCCTTTTCGTTAGCCTTCACGTTTCAGCCCTATAGGTGAGCGCAAGTAAATTGCAACTGCTGTAATTACTTTCCTCTTGAGCGGTATCGGCAAGGTCATCATCATCATCATCAGCCTGACTATACCCACTGCAGGGCGAAGGCCTCTCCCATATTTCTCCACTTAACCCGGTTCTGTGCTAGCTGCATCCACGTGACCCCTGCGAACTCCTTAATCTCATCCGCCCACCTAACTTTCTGCCGCTCCCTGCTACGCTTTCATTCCCTTGGAATCCAGTTTGTTACCCTCAGCGACCATCGGTTATCCTCTCTTCGCACTACATGTCCTGCCCATGTCCATTTCTTCTTCTTAATTTCCGCTAGAATGTCGGTAACTTGAGTTATTTCTCTGACCCACTGTGCACGCTTCCTATCTCTTAATGGCAAGGTAATAGTCATAATCTTTAAATAAAAAGCGAAAATAATAAAGAACAAAAAAAAAGGAAGGTCCAAACAAGTCTGCAGTTTTTCGCGGGCGAAATAATCATGGTGGAGTAATGCGTTTTTTTCACATTGTAGGATACAAAAAAACCCGATGCTTACGCATATCACGTGACATTTTGGCCGAATGCTTCTTGCGGTTGAAGCCATTTTAACAACGAGATGTTTACTAATCGGTCCCTAGATCGTTCGTGATTATGCCAATGCTGAACCTTTTTCATTTTTTCTGTGTCTTCGTTCCCTAAACAGTAGGAAGTTGTAGGAAGATATAGGCAAACAAAAAGATGAGGCCCGAATGTTTCACACTGGAAGAAGAATGAGACGCGCAGATACCAGAATGCAGGAGGCTTCCCACTTCCCTATAGCAACCTGTTTTCTTTGCGGTAAACGTGATATTTTTCTACTTGGCTCTTACATTCGCGCTCTGACGAAGAACGGTCTAGCTGTCACAGCTGCTCGTCCGCAGCTTTCAGCTAGATTTCGCACGGCAATATTGCCGGCACCTCCCATGACAGCAGGTTGTTTGAGAGCGTCGATAATGCAGGCGCCCACAGACTCGGCAAGCAAATTTATCGTGTAAGTCACATACACCGTGCGTCCATTCCAAGTGGATGAGATTCCCAAAGAGCCTAATTTCAGAAGACAAAGCAGCTAGCTCATGTCCCTGAGAAAGTTAAATATTTTCAGATGACAATCGATAATTTATGAGCAGAATTTGAAGAAAGGAATGGAAGAGATGACGCGCCTATGTAGGAAACTAGTTATGAGTGCAGTTTGTAAACTACTGGGTATTTTGATCAGAGAGAGCTGCTGCGACCTGAATGTCTTACCTTTTTGACTACAGTGTACGTGCTTAGCTAGGAAAGTTTTGGAAGCATGTGCAATCAGGAACTCGGGAGACTAATGTTTTAGCAGGCCTTCGGGGGTACTTTTGAAAAAGGGAATAGATTTTTTACGCTTACCGGCAGAACGGTAAAGTTAAGGAAGAAGTTTATGGCAGAAGAGGAGGAGGATAAAACATCTTTATTTATTTAGTCAGCGAGGGGAGGGGAGGGGAGGGATGGGGTGCGGCAGAGGTAAAGTGAAGGAAGAAGAAGGTGCGCGGGTTCAGGCTAATATAGTTGCCAGTGCAGCGTTGTCCTTGTGTCTGTGTGTGCTTTTTTTTCTTGTTGCCTGCTCGGCTGCCTTTATGAAAGAGGTTCTGAAAACATGCAATGCAGTCGAGGCCGCAGAAACAGGAATTTGAAGAATTCAACATTCTTATTTCAGTTCCCTGAGATTTTATTTTCTCTTTTGTCGGCTGCTGAGGCGACGCTGGACTTGCGAGTCCGTGTACTTCCTGCCAAAATTTAGAGAAAAAAAAAAAAACGAAACATTTGTTTTGGTTTGGTTTATGGGGTTTAATCCCCGAACGGACATCTGTCATTATGGAACCTTAAACAAACGATCATTTAGTGACCATAACAAAATCTGTCTATTAAACGCAAAATTATATTCAACGGCCTTACTCGAAGCGAATCGAACACGGAGTGGCACAAAATGCGAGATGAGCTCGGAACGTTGGATCATAATATAATAGCCGGCCTGTGAAGAACCTGGCTCATCCAAGTCCGCAAGGCAGTTAATGTCCTATTGTGACTCAGGCTATGAAGGACGCCTTAGTTCAACGCTATAGAGTACGTTAAAGGCGTCGTGCCAGGGTCAGCCTCGAAGGAGCAGAGTGTGAGGCGCAAAGAGGGAGAGGGGTGAGTAAATAGATTTGCGCCAGCTGCTTCCCGCAGGGAAAAAGTGGGTTACACGTGATTTATCGAGTGGGAGTAAGTTGTCATTGCGTGAGCCTCAGCTGGAGGGAAAAAGGTGCATCGCGCACCCTTTCTCGAAGCTGAACAAAGCTAAAATAAACCAAACAAATCTAATCAAAGGCAAAACTGGTTAGCACGCATAAATCTCATTTTGCCTAGCCAAGTAAACAGGAGGAGGAGGAGAAAAGGAGGGCGGAAGGCAGGGATGTTAACCAGAAAGAATGAATTCCGGTTGGCTACCCTGCACTGGGGAAGGGGAATGGGGGATTAAAGGGGGAGGGTAGAAGAGGAGAGGAGGTGAGAAAGTCACAGTCTGTCAATGAGGCTAGTCTCTTAAAAAGCGAAGAGGTGCCTTGTAGGCTTTGAGCGCAGATGACTCTTGTGGCCGTGGTCCCAAGATGTTCCCTTCCATTAAGGGGTGAGCGTACGCAGTACGCAGTACGCAGCACGCAGCGTAAGTACGCAGTACGCAGCGTAAGTCGTTCAGTTGCAAAAACAGGGCAAATCACAAAGGAGGCGCTCAATCGTTTCATCATCGCCACATTGTTTACAAGCAGGGCTGTCAGCCATCCTCATCAGGAAGGCGTATTTGTTTGCGAAAGCAACGCCAAGCCATAGGCAGCACAGTAACGTTGTTTCACGACGTGTTGTGTGGTGGGGAATACGGGGACCCAATAAAAAGGTAGATGAGAAATTGTTACTCTCTAACCAATGTAATTCTGGTCCGCATTTTACTAACCTATAATGCTCGATGCCGCAATGACTACCGCTCAGGTCCTGTGCGCAGTTCTGAACCGCTGCTGTGTGCAAATAAAGTTGCGACTTCCCTATACTGTCTATTTTTCCTCGTTAGCTGAAACCATGGATGTTTATGATGAAAGGCTAAGAAGATAAGAATAATTTTGAGACAGAAAGCTGTGCAGTTCTGTTTTTCTAGAAACCTGCGCAGATTTGGGGTGGCTTCATACTTTTCAGGAAGGAGGAAATCTGACCATGTTTGAGCGTACAAAATTACGCCGATTAGGAAATGTATGGCTAAGCTTTTTTTTTTCTTTTTTATTTTATAAGCCAACTTCGAGTGCATTGCATCTCATACTTTGCTAACAATACGGCTAAACGTGCTAAATCTTTGATGACGATGTCGATACTTTTGCTTTATAGATAGGACCGAAAATAATTAAGAGCGAAATAAATTGTTAGAGTGGAGCTCAACTTTAAGAAAAGCAGCAAATCACGGCCACGGTGGCCGCTTTTCGGTGGAGGCGGAAAGCAAGGCGCCCGTGTGCTGGTACGTTGTCAGTGCACGTTGAAGACGCCCAGGTGGTCGAAATTTCCGGAGTCCTCCACTACGGCGTCTCGCATAGCCTGAGTAGCATTGGGATGTTAAAGCCCATAAAAAAAAAAAGAAAAAAAAAGATCCGACCAGAAAAGCAGTATATTCGACCTTTGTTGTGATGTTGAAAAGTTCGTTCATATCTACAGGTACTTGACAGGACTTATTTAGTCCCGCGTGCAGCAGGCATTTGTGAAACCGAATCCTCATTCCCCTGCGGCACCTATCAAGCGTGAAAATATATTTGAAAGAAGCGATAGAAGGAGATGATACATAAAAGGAAATGGTGGAAGTCACGTTTGGAAGCACAATAATTCGAGCGCGCGCACGAGCCTCGAGCAGGAATTAAATGCTAGCTGCGTGCAAACCTTTCGGCGAACCGGGCACAACACGGTTCGTAGCAAAGAGCCACGCTTCCGAGGTCTCCATATTGACACATCGATTCATTTTGGTTTTCCTGAAAAACGAGTTAATGACGCAACACACATTGAATCTTCGTAATTTTGTTATATTGTGTGTTTTTGGCGCGAAAACCGTAATACGCGTTGACTTGTGTGCGCTGCTTCGTTTCAGGAATGACTGCGAATTTACAGCTCCTGGCATGTCTGATCAGTGGTGGATTAAGATTCGGGAAATATTGAATCAGATAGCTTTCCTGTCTCAGCTTCATGAGCGATGTCGTTCATCTAATGCGACCATATAAGTGTTGTGCTTGGTTATTGTTTCTTCTGGTCGTTCCGTAAATGACATGCAGGCGGTGCCAAATACTGACAAAAGCTTGAGTAGTATACAGGTAATTGAGGCAGAAACAGTTTATACCAGTTAGCGCGTTATATTAAGAATGAAGTGCTTATTTTATCTTTAGTTACCTTGAAAGGTGATGTTGAAAATCCTCCAAGGTAGGCTGCAGCAGTATGTGGATCGGGAGCTTCCGGACGTGCAAGCTGGGTTTCGCAAGGGCAGAGGAACTAGCGACCAAATTGCCAACCTTCGCTGGATCACGGAAAAACCAAGAGAGTTCCAGAAACCCATCTACTTCTGCTTTATTGATTATGCAAAAGCGTTTGACTGCGTAGATCACAGCAGATGGTGGCAAGCTCACCAAGAGATGGGAGTTCCAATTCACCTCATCTGTCTCCTCAGGAACCTGTATGAAGGGCAAGAGGCCACAGTCAGAACTGGGCATGGTCTTACTGATTCGTTTCCGATCGAGAAAGGAGTGAGGCAAGGTTGCATACTGTCGCCCTGCCTATTTAACCTATATGCAGAGTGCATCATGAGGAAGGCCGGTCTGGACGAGTCTTCAGCTGGAGTGAAGATTGCTGGAAAACGTATCAACAACCTTAGATATGCGGATGATACCACTTTAATGGCAGAATGTGAAATGGAACTCAAGAGACTTCTGATGCGCGTACAAGAAGAGAGTGAGAAGTTTGGGCTTAAACTGAACATTAAAAAGACAAAGATCATGGCGTCTTGCCCTATCAAGTCCTGGAGCATCAATGGACAAGAAGTGGAAGCTGTGACAGATTTTCTCTTCTTGGGCTCCAAGATTACCTCGGAAGGAGACTGCAGCCATGAAATTAGGAGACGCCTGCTTCTGGGAAAGAGAGCAATGGTTAGCCTTGACCGCCTAGTAAAGAGCAGAGACATTAGTCTGCCAACCAAGATCCGTATAACTCGTGCTATGGTCTTTCCAGTTGTGATGTATGGATGCGAGAGCTGGACTGTGAAAAAGGCTGACCGCCGAAGAATTGACGCATTTGAATTGTGGTGCTGGCGAAGACTCTTGAGAGTTCTTTGGACTGCCAGAAGATCAAATCAGTCGATATTGTCGACCATAAACCCTGACTGCTCATTGGAGGGTCAAATTCTAAAGTTAAAGCTCAGCTACTTTGGTCATCTGATGAGAAGAGAGGAGTCGCTGGAGAAAGATTTGATGTTGGGAAAGGTTGAGGGTCGCCGGAGAAGGGGTAGGCAGCGAACGCGATGGTTAGATGGCATCCTCGAGACACTGCAGAGGAAGTTATGTGATGTTAGGAAGATGGTGAGAGACCGGAAAGCGTGGCGTGACATGGTCCATAGGGTCACGAAGAGTCGGACACGACTGAACGACTGAACTGAACTGACCTTGAAAGTCGGCGCAGACTGAGAAAGGGACAAATACATAAGAAAACAGTGGGACTAGTTGTGTTTTCTTCTTTTGCGCCGTCCTCAAAATGAATTTGAGCCAGGAAACAACCAGCTGAAACCAAAATCGCACTTGAGAGTAATAACGTCAGACAGTAGCATCAGTAACCACATAAATAATTTCACTGAATATAGCGCACACCGATAGAACTATATAATGATGGGAAACCACGGTCATACTGAATTTATCCACTTGACAATTCTTTGTCATTGGTCGACACTTCTGTGTCTGGCAGCTTGATCGCTTCAGTTGTGACATGTAAGAATAAAGGGAATAAAGAACAAGGAAAGGACGGAAAGGGCGAGAAGATACATTACTGTAGTATCCTGTCACCTCATACCACGATTCTCTGCGGTTAACTTTCAGAAAAGGGGGGGGGGGGGGGGGGGACTACAGATTTTTCATAATCAGACTGAATTAAACTGGTTCTCTGAAAGCGGTTAGGCAAATGTAAGGTAAACGAGTTCTGAAAGAAGCTTACTACATATGTGTATGCAAAGCATCCACCCACGCAAGTATTGCCAATGATTTCCAATCCAGCGGGTGCCTTTCAACAGAATGGCCCAGCTTCTGTGCTCCTTATTTAGACATCCTGTGCTTTTTGTTGTGCCTCTATGCCGAAACAGTGCCGTCCCCGTCTTCAATGCGAGCGATCAAGGTGATAAGCTAGGAATTTATAGTCTCCGAGAGCGTATGTCCTTGTAAAGGGAGGGCTGCCTTGTTAGGTCCCTTGCTTGTATAGCCAGAGGCATTCGGCTTTTTTTTTTCTTGTTGTCTTTTTATCTGTTCGCGCGTCACCATTCCTTGTTTATTCGTTCCCCCTAAATTTCGGAAGCCGCACCAGATCTGTTGCTTTGGCTTGTACTCGACCAGTGGAATGTAAACAGTCGGATGGGGCAGCGAGCACTCGCAGACGTCTCGATGCGTTTGATGCTTGGGGATTTCTAAAACTGGAACGTCGCTCGAACAATATTTATTCAAACACTCCGGACCGGAACGGAGTGGACGGAAGCTTAGGACGGGGATTAGATGCGATTATTGTGAGAGCAAAATGAATGTAATCATGAGGCGAGTGCAGATGCTCTTTCAGAAATAATTGCAGCCAGACGCTCCTCGTTCGATTAGCATCCATGCTCCTGTTTAGGCAAGCTGATAAAACAACTGACGTGGTATCGCATCTATAAATAGGTGTATGAACTAGCAACTGCGGAAAAGCGACTTCGACAGCCCAGAGGGAGGTATAAGCTTCCGCCGAAAGGAATTGTGTGTGGCTTTGTGAACTGAAGCTTTCCTCTATCACTTATAAAACGGTTAAATTATGGTTTAAAAGTTTAAAAACTTGGGAGCGACGTAAACGTTACTGAAATGTCAATTTGTTGCATAGGATTACCGGGAATTATCCTGGAAGAAGGGAAAATGCGTGCTTTCAACTTAAATGGACCTTCGAGGCCCCGATGAGCTGCGCGTGGTAAGCCGGTATCTATTATGTTTACCATTCACGCTGATGCTAACAACTGATTAGTTTCTTTGCGGCCGTGCATGTAGACACATTATTTACGACAGTAAGGTTGTGCAAGATTACTTCGCTTCCACTGCAGCGCGTTTGCTTCCCAGAATTATTCCAGGAAGTGTTTGTAAGGGAAGGGTAAAGGGGAGAGCTTTGGACGTGCTTGAAGAGGTTGCTTATTCAGGTCACAAGCTGTATATATCCGGGAACCATTGAAATCTTTATTTGTTGTTATTTCAAACAGCCGCCAGCAAGCACCTTTATCATTTTTCTAATCACGCAAGATGCACAGAGACATATTTCGAACAATTCCAGCCGCTTGTGTACGTTTCCAGAATGTTACAGATTGTTGTTGTCATCTTTTACGTGTTTACTTAGATGCTCCTTAGCCGACTTTAAATTCTGCAGTGCCAGACACAACGGGCACACGCAATTTTATGACCGCCGAGCACGTTGGTTCTTACTGCCGCTGTCGAATTGCTTAGTTCTTTTGCGGGCGCAAGTCAGCTCAATAAAAAAATCCTCTAGTGCACTCCCACACTCTTCACTTGTTGTCATCAGCCTTATCCCAAACACGTGACAATATAAAAGCCTTCAAGAGATTCGTGCAGTAGCTCCAGTACGATTCCTCAACCAAAACAAAATTTTACGTATGTTAATTTTATAACGTTAAGATGTAATTAAAACATCTACAAAATCACGTTTCGAAACTATCCGCTTTCCGGACTCTAATGAAGACGGCCGCAATATTGAGGCCACCCCACCCGTATGACATTTTTGATGACAACCCTTTCACCGCGTAAGTGCATGTTACAGCATACAACGGTTGAGAAGCTCGTGCTAGATGGCGAAAATTTGATGCGCATGTACTCTTGTATTTGAGAGAATAGTGAGCAGGTAGATGTAATGTTCCGGTTTTTCAAGTTTTTTAGAGCAATTTCTTCGTTCAGCTTTATTATAAATATAATAAGCAAACAAATCACTCAAACGTTATCACAAACGCCTTTTTCAATTCCCTTCCTTTCTATTTGATTCCCCTGAGCCCCCGAAAAGATCCAACGCATAGTTACCGTATACTTAAAACCGACTATTCAGCTACGAAATTCCAAAGTTCAACAGAAAGACTTTGACATGACAGTTGCTGACTTTCTGTTTGTCAAGGGAATGTTTTACCTCACCCTCGGAGTATTTCTCAAGTTATGTTCGAACGTCAAGATGCAAGCAGCGTAAAAAAAATCCTTCATTCCACTTCATAAATTTCCACAGTAGATGTTACTCCGAATTCTAATCTTTAAGGTAAGGGTTATATGCCACGCACACACCAACAATGAAAGAACACCCATTATAGAAGAAAAAAATATTGAATGTGAACCGAAAGGATATTTGAAATGTTATTCGCGTCAGTTTTGTTTTGTTCCTCTTGGTGCTGGCTCTGCAGAGAAATGCAGTGACTAATCCTAGACAGAGCCTTGAAATTTAAGAAAAGGTGGCTTATCTTTTCGTGTACTGTTGACACGTGTTTTTTATATTTGGTCCTTAGTAATTATGGTGCGCTGCGCGTCTCATCGATTCGTCGGAGTCTGAATATGTTCCCTCGTCGAGCGCACCCTTATCCACAGGAAAATGGGAACGTTCGTTGGCATGCACCATTATCGTGACCTTGCTTTCGTGAACGCGGCTCCTAGAATAAGGGCTCTGCCTCAGGCATGGTCGTGCTGCAAGCGAGCACGCTTTACAGAAAAGAAAGTTGATCATTGAGGGGGGGAATATTATTTTCGATGGCATTTTTATTGAAAAGAGAGCATTTCAGATGAAGGTAAAGCTAGACGAAATGCGCTGTTTGACTGCACAAAAAAAAAAGCGCTTCACATAAAGGGGAAGCATTTTTTTTTTTGCTATATACAGTAATAATAATTGGTTCACGATTATTATTATTGTACATAGCAAAAAAACATGCTTCCCCTTAATGGGAAGCGCTTTTTTTGTACAGTCAAACAGCGCATTTCGTCTAGGTTTACCTTCATCTGAAATGCTCTCTTTTCAATAAAAATGCCATCGAAAATAATATTCCCCCCCCCCCCCCCTCAATGATCAACTTTCTTTTTTGTAAAGCGTGCTTGCTTGCAGCACGACCATGCTTGAGGCAGAGCCCTTGTTTAAGGAATATGGGCTGGCCCCGATTATATGCTAACCGTAGGTTGAAGTCCTAGGAAAAGAGTTTTTTTTTTTCGAGTGCAAACCGACCAAAAAATAAGAATATTGCCGCAAACCATTGAAATATTTATTTGTTGTTTTTCAGCAACCACTGGTATACAGCCTTACCACTGTGATTTCAGCGTGCGAATCGATTCTGTCGTTTTTGTTGTCTCAAGACGCAGCATTATCATTTTCTTTGTTGCGTAATAGGCGCCGAGATGTATGCGAAAGAATTACAGCCACTCGCGTGTGTTTCTTTAATGTTCCAGGTTATACTAGTTACCGTTTGCGGCTTAATATAAATGAGTCTTCGCCGTTTTTAAATTGAGCTTTGGATGATGCGACGAGGATTAGTAATTTGACGACCAGCGAGCATATTTTCTGCTATCGCCATCGCCGAGTTATTTAGCTAATTTGAGGGTGCAAGTCAGCCCAATAATGAGCTAATTTCAGTGCTGTTGCACCTATTATTTTCTGTGATCACGGTATTATCACCCCCGCGAGACAATCTGAGAAAGACAACAGCTGCAAACTTAAAATATAATTTATCTGCCAATACTGGCCCCAGCTTACTCGTCATCGTCGTCGCTGGTCTGACTGTCTTCCTCATAGATTACACAATCTTTTGCTCCAATACGCGCGTAACAGGAAATATCAGGAAATAAACAACGTAGCTAGCCGTTTTTCGACGTGTACAACTTCTGCATTTACTCCTTTTCTCTGAAGCCAATTATTCTTTACTAATTAATTTCATTTTTTGAACAAAAAGAAATACTGCAGATTAGCATAGCGACTGCAAATCTTAGAATTTGATTCACTGTGCTACCGCTAAACGTATATTTTAAAACCTTGGTCCATGTTAGCTGGTACAGTCAGTTCATATATATATATATATATATATATATATATATATATATATATATATATATATATATATATATATATATATATATATATATATATATTGTGACAAAGAAAGATGTATACCCGTTGCCGCGCATCGATGACTCACTGCACAGATTGCGACGTGCGAAGTATTTTTCATCTATTGATTTGAAAAGCGGCTATTGGCAAATCGAAGTAGACGAAAGAGACCGAGAAAAAACCGCATTTGTAACTCCAGATGGCCTATATGAATTCAAAGTACTCCCATTTGGATTGTGCTCTGCCCCAGCTACATTCCAAAGGATGATGGACACCGTCCTCACTGGCCTCAAGTGGCAGATCTGTCTTGTGTACTTGGACGACGTAGTTGTTTTTTCCGAAACATTTGACCAACACCTCGAACGCCTTCGAGCTGTACTGGAAGCGCTCCGTTCTGCTGATCTCACGCTGAAGCCCGAGAAATGCCACTTCGGGTATACACAACTCAAGTTCCTTGGCCATGTTGTGAGCGCCGATGGGGTGCGCCCGGATCCCGAAAAGACTGCTTCCGTCGCACGGTTTCCCGTTCCAGCTAACAAGAGGGCTGTTCAGCGCTTTCTCGGCCTGTGCGCATATTATCGGCGGTTCATTGCGGACTTCTCTCAAATAGCGGAACCTCTAACGCGCTTCACAAGGAAGGACACCGCCTTTGTGTGGAACTCTGAGCAGCAGACGGCCTTTTCTTTGCTTCGCGAGCGCCTTCAAACATCCCCTGTTCTGGCGCACTTCGATGAAGCGGCTGACACAGAGGTGCACACTGACGCCAGTAGTATCGGTCTTGGCGCGGTCCTTGTTCAGCATCAAGACGGGATTGAGCGAGTAATAGCCTATGCTAGCCGCACACTCTCTCGCGCCGAAACCAACTACTCCACCTCGGAAAAGGAATGCCTGGCGGTCGTGTGGGCCACTATGAAGTTTCGCCCCTATCTTTACGGCCGACCATTTAAAGTCGTCACGGACCATCATTGTTTATGTTGGTTGGCAAATCTGCGAGATCCATCGGGACGACTTGCACGCTGGAGTTTACGACTTCAGGAATTTGACATAACTATTGTTTATAAGTCAGGCCGCAAACACGAAGACGCTGACGCGCTGTCACGAGCCCCCGTTGACACTGACGATGCTGCAACCGATGGCGACAACGGCTTTCTAGGAGCTCTCAGTGCATCTGAGCTCAGGGATCGACAAAGAGCTGATCCAGACATCCTTCCATTCATCGATTATCTGGAAGGGCGTGATACGATGCTCCCTCGACGCCTATCTCGGCACATTGGTTCATTCTGTATGCAGCAAGGCGTCTTGTATAAAAGAAACTCCCAAGGCCAAGAAAGAGCTTTCCTCCTGGTAGTACCATGCGAGCTCCGTGCGGATATTCTACTTGCTTGCCACGACGAACCGACGTCTGGTCATTTGGGTTACTCACGGACGCTTGCTCGAGTCCGCAACATGTATTACTGGCCAGGACTCTCCGCAACTGTGAAACGCTATGTAAGAAGCTGTCGCAAATGCCAGCGCCGTAAAACACCGCCCCTGAAGCCTGCCGGATTTCTCAAGCCCGTTAGAGCACCACGTATTCCGTTCGACCAAATCGGCATGGACCTCCTTGGTCCTTTCCCTTTGTCGCAGGCGGGAAACAAATGGATAGTAGTCGCTACTGACTACCTGACCCGATACGCTGAGACAAAGGCAATCCCTCATGCCACAGCTTCCGAAGTAGCCGAGTTTTTCATGCATAACATAGTCTTGCGGCATGGCGCCCCTTCGTATGTCATTACCGACAGAGGGACAGCTTTCACTTCGCAGCTCATCGACCACATATTTGAGTTGAGTTACACGACGCATCGCAAGACCACAGCGTACCATCCGCAGAGCAATGGTCTTACCGAAAGGTTAAATAAGACGATTGCGGACATGTTATCAATGTACGTCAATGTGCAGCACAAGACCTGGGACGAGGTGCTGCCGTACGTCACATTTGCGTATAATACAGCCCAACAGGAAACAACGCGCTTCACACCATTTCGACTTGTGTACGGGCGTGAAGTTCAGAGCATGCTCGATTCCATGCTCCCATGCCCAGATGATGACCAGCTTCCGCCAGATGCCCAGCAGTACGCCATCCGCGCTGAGGAAGCCCGCCAGCTTGCCCGTATGCACATCGGGCGGCAGCAGACCTCTGACGCGGACCGCTACAACCTCCGGCACCGCCAGGTTCACTACAAACCTGGGGATCAAGTCTGGGTGTGGACACCAGTTCGCCGTCAAGGCTTGTCAGAGAAACTCCTTTCCCGCTACTTCGGGCCGTACAAAGTGTTGCGTCGTGTGAGTGATGTCAGTTATGAAGTTATTCCAGACGGCGCCGCACTTTCAAAACATCGAAAGCCCAGCTCGGACATTGTGCACATTGTGCGGCTGAAGCCGTACTACCAACGATAACGCATGACCACCTCCTGTGACGACTCTCTTACTTTGCACACCGTTCTCACCGCCCGTGTTCACTTCTTTTTTTTTTCTTTTTAGTGCCGTCTTTCTTCTTGACCAGGACTACTGGTGAGGACCACGGGCTTTGTGAAGGCTGCACAACACCATCATCCAGCATCTCCTGAACCTGCGTCTGGATCACTTCTCGTTCTTTGGCAGACACACGATAAGGCTGCTGTCGTATAGGGCGAGCGTCTTCGTAAGTAATGATGCGATGTTGCGTGATGGGCGTTTGACGAACCTTCGAGGAAGAAGCAAAACAGTGCTTGAAGTCCAGCAACAGTAGCTCTAAGGCCCGCCGTTTCTCCTTCGACAAAAGGCAGTTAATGTCGATGTTGTCAAGAGATGGCTCATTAGTTTCGACTGCCGTGGATGTAAAACAGACCGGATCGTGCGTAACAGGGTCAGCGAAAGCGATAGCAGTTCCCGGAAACAAGTGCCGGTGCTCATTAGAAAAATTTGTGACAAGGAGTGCAGTCCGGCTATTGTGAAGCGACAATAAACTTCGAGCAGCGCAGATGCCTTGAGCAAGCAGGAGTGAATGGTTCGCTTCCGCTACAGCATCGCCGGCACGGAAATCGTCACAGGTGACTTCCACAAGAACACTGCTTCGCGGCGGCAGCGAGACGCTCTCGGCGGAAACGCGAAGTGCGGCACTGCAAGGACTGTTACTATCTCGTTCGGCAGATTGTCCCATCGAAAATGTGACACGTCTATTTCGCAGGTCGATAACTGCTCCGTATTCTCGCAGAAAGTCAATGCCGAGGATAAGGTCACGGGAACAGTCACTCAAAACGACGCAACTAACGATGAACGTATATCTGTTAATCTGAATACGAGCCGTGCACATCCCCTTTGGGGTAACTATATGACCGCTGGCGGTTCGAAGGTACACACTTGGCCAAGCAGTGAGCACCTTCCTCAAAACAGTCGCCATGCGACCACTCAAAATCGAATAATCCGCACCGGTGTCCACTAATGCATTGACTGGAGTGCGACCGTCTAAAATAACAGGAATGTCCAGAGAAACGCTTTTGGCTTCCCTAGGGGACGGTACCAGCAGCTCGCGGTCGGATCGAAGCGGCGACGACGGGAGGTCTTCAACGCAGCGACTACCAGCGGCCTCGCCCCCGAAGGTCGGTGTTTTCAGTTTTCCCGACCAGGGCTAGACGAGCGGCCTTGCCCCTCTCGCGAGGAGCCTTGGGTGGACGTCGATGAGCGCCTTGGTGAAGGGGAGCGGGACTGACGCTGCGAACGAGATGAACGCTGTTCCGCCAGGTACTCTTCAATAACGCGGGGTCGTTGACCAAACCGGGGAGGAGGCGAGTCGATGCGGAAGCCTTGAAGACCGAGGCGTCGATAAGGACAATCCCGGTAGAGATGGCCTGGTTCACCGCAGTGGAAGCAGAGTGGACGGCGGTCAGGCGTGCGCCAAATGTCGGCTTTGCGTCGGGGCAGGGGACGTTCGTTGAAGTACTGCACTGGTTGCACCGAGGGCAGCGGAACTGTAGGCGGCGCGGGAATGGGTGGCGGTGAAGGAGGAGCCTGACTCTGCAGAACTTCCGCATATGTGGGACGGTTTTCGGTCCCCGACAGCAATGGCGGGCTCGTAACTAGAGGCGAAAGAGGGCTCTTGAGCGCCTGTCGTACCTCCTCTTGCACTATAGCAGAAACGGAAGCTGGCGATTGCTGCAGGGGGTTCCAGAATTTTCTCAGTTCTTCGCGCACGACACTGCGAATTAGTTCGCGCAAAGCATCAGGATGCCGCTCGGAAGATGCAAATGACTCCGCAGTTGTGCCAGTATGGAGAGGTCGGTTATAAGCCGCGGCACGTTGTTGGAGCACCCTTTCCATTGTGGCGGCCTCCGCAAGAAATTCATTTACAGTCGACGGTGGGTTGCGCACAAGTCCTGCGAACAGTTGCTCTTTCAAACCATGCATTAAGTGCCTGACCTTTTTGTCCTCGGACATGGCGGGATCGGCTCGCCTGAAGAGGCGCGTCATGTCCTCGACGTATGCTTGGACACTCTCATTCGGCATCTGGATGCGGGAGTGAATGGCACGTTCTGCATGTTCGCGACGATCCGCGCTAGTGTAGGCCTCGAGCAGTTGACGACGGAATTCCTGCCACGATGTTAACATTTGCTCTCGGTTCTCGAACCAGATCCGGGCGCCATCCTCAAGGCTGAAGTAGACGTTCCTTAGTTCGGCAGTATCGTCTCACTGGTTCAAAGCAGCGACACGCTCAAACTGAAGGAACCAGTCCTCCACATCCTCAAAGAGGTCACCATGAAAAGGCTTCGGTACTCGAGGGGCCTGCAAGGTGTAGTTACAGGCCGGTGCGACGCCCGTTACCTGCTGAGCAGAAGCACTAGATGTCATGGCGGCGGGTGATGGCTGAAACTCCGGAGACAGTCCCTGGAGCCGTCGACTGCAGCGATGCACGGGGGTGTCCAGTGGCACAGGGCTGGCGCGACGTCTTTCAGATGGAGACTCTTGCATAGGTGGTCTTACCCCGCACCTCCACCAGAATGTCACATACAAGGTGATTGAGGATATAAAGAATAGCAAAGGGGTAGCTCCGATACAACAGCGGTGAGCAGCACAGACGCAAAACCCGCAAGCGACACTTCGTCGTTCTTCGCTCAGTCATGCGCCACCTGGCAACGCTAGGTGGCAATATATATATATATATATATATATATATATATATATATATATATATATATATATATATATATATATATATATATATATATATATATATATAAGAAGGAAAGTAGCCAACAGTCGGCGATGCCAAGAAAAGCGTTGGGGATGGTACTTTATGTCTTTTTTTTTAATATTTGCTTGGATAATCACAGAAATTAGTAATGTAATCTGTTTAGGGGAAAGATAATTAGACACAAAGTAGAAGAAAAAACAACGTGCCGATGGTGGGATCCGAACCCACGACCTCCGAATAACGCGTCCGGTGCTCTTCCAACTGAGCTACATCGGCCGCTGTCCCCCCTGCTACTTTCTTGGGTATTTATGTTGTCTGTATACGAACCTTGAGAGTGTTCACCAGCGCCACCCTCAGCCATAGCGGCGGACGTGGGACGTCCTTTGTTACCGCCAGCGTCACGTAGAACGTGATCAAGAGCGAGGGCGAAAGCTGTGCTAGAACCCTCTTACGCTACCTATGGCTTCAAGACTGCCAGAACCGAGACCCCCGTAAGCTACAAGCAGATCAATTAAGGGGAAATGAGGGTGCTCGTTATAATACACGAAGGAAAGTAGCCAACAGTCGGCGATGCCAAGGAAAGCGTTGGGGATGGTACTTTATGTCTTTTTTTTTAATATTTGCTTGGATAATCACAGAAATTAGTAATGTAATCTGTTTAGGGGAAAGATAATTAGACACAAAGTAGAAGAAAAAACAACGTGCCGATGGTGGGATCCGAACCCACGACCTCCGAATAACGCGTCCGGTGCTCTTCCAACTGAGCTACATCGGCCGCTGTCCCCCCTGCTACTTTCTTGGGTATTTATGTTGTCTGTATACGAACCTTGAGAGTGTTCACCAGCGCCACCCTCAGCCATAGCGGCGGACGTGGGACGTCCTTTGTTACCGCCAGCGTCACGTAGAACGTGATCAAGAGCGAAGGCGAAAGCTGTGCTAGAACCCCCTTACGCTACCTTTTCTTCTACTTTGTGTCTAATTATCTTTCCCCTAAACAGATTACATTACTAATTTCTGTGATTATCCAAGCAAATATTAAAAAAAAAGACATAAAGTACCATCCCCAACGCTTTCCTTGGCATCGCCGACTGTTGGCTACTTTCCTTCGTGTATTATAACGAGCACCCTCATTTCCCCTTAATTGATCTGCATATATATATATATATATATATATATATATATATATATATATATATATATATATGAACTGTATATATCCGGGAACTATATATATATATATATATATATATATATGTGCATATATATATATACATATATATCGGCTGCGTTTCTGTACCTAAATCGGGGTGACCAGCCGCACTAGTCTCTATCTCAAAAGCCTAATATATATATATATATATATATATATATATATATATTAGGCTTTTGAGATAGAGACTAGTGCGGCTGGTCACCCCGATTTAGGTACAGAAACGCAGCCGATCGTGCAATTTTAGCAGCAGCAGGCGCTCGCAGCAGCATACTCTCGTCCATAAAATTAAATTATTAGAAAGTATGGCGGTTATAAAAGGCCATTCGTTGCCTGTCAACTTCATCACCTTTTCACTTGTAAACTGATAAGGAGCACTCATGCCTTCGCCACGGACGGGCACGACGTCCTTGCTTTTTCTGTGAAACTTTGTTACAGCGCACACATGGCCTGTTTCGGCACTTAGTGCGGGAAAAATGTGCACCTTGCGCACGAGAAGCACACACGGGAAAGCAGCGAAATAAATTTGAGGCGCGCAAACAGCAAATTAAGTGTGACACCTTTGGAACGCGCATAATGCGTTTTACGTCGCTGCTTGTACACTGGGAGTACGCCTTTCTGAAGCTGATACTATCTACGACTTTTTCTTTTCTGGGAAGGCGAGACGGCCCACGTCAAAGATATTGAGGCGTTTTATCGAAGTGCTGGTTCTGAGGCTGGCGTCGACGGATGATGTGTCTACTTGTTTGTCAATGTATCCTCTAGCAGCGGCATGAAATGTTTCTCAGCGTTCCAACTCTTTTTAAGTCATTTACAAGTTTTCGACACACATGTTAGCGCATTTCCGTGTTCAACAATTTAGTAGGTACTTAACTGCATGACATTAAAGTCTGAAGCCCGCACTGTATGTTTCTCGTCCTGCGTTAAGCGCTGCTCAACGGACACTCGAGCCTGTAATGCCGCTTCATCTTCAATGACATAATTTCCTCGTCGCCCACTTCGTTGCGGAGTTTATCCGATACGTTTGACAAACGCGGCGTTGATTCTTGCTTCATTATAATTTGATGCGGGCAGCCGTGCACATACGTCTACTTACAACAAATTGCAGGAGCCATCTGAAGCCGAACCCACCATAGCGCTCCGCCAAATCACGTGATCAGCGTACTTGCCAACTCATCATCATCATCATCATCAGCCTGATTATACCTACTGCAGGGAGAAGGCTTCTCCCATATTTCTCCACTTAACCCGGTTCTGTGCTAGCGGCACCCACTTGACCCCTGCGAACCTCTTAATCTCATCCGCCCACCTAACTTTCTGCCGCCCCCTGCTACGCTTTCCTTCCCTTGGAATCCAGTTTGTTACCCTCAGCGACCATCGGTTATCCTCTCTTCGCACTAAATGTCCTGCCCATGTCCATTTCTTCTTCTTAATTTCTACTAGAATGTCGGTAACTTGAGTTATTTCTCTGACCCACTCTGCACGCTTTCTATCTCTTAATGTTACCCCTACCATTTTTAGTTCCATAGCCCTCTGGGTTGTCCTCAACTTAAGTAGAACTCTCTTGGTTAGCCTCCACGTTTCAGCCCCATAGGTGAGTACAGGCAACATGTAACTGTTGTATACTTTCATCTTGAGCGATACCGGTAAGCTGCTAGTCATAATCTGCGAGTGCTTGCCAAATGCGCTTCATCCCAATCTTATTCTTCTTGTTATTTCCTTTTCATGGTCCGGATCTGCAGTTACTACCTGTCCTAAGTAGACATATTCGCCTACTACTTCCAGTATTTCGCTACCTGATGTAAACTGCTTTTCCTTCCCGAGGCTGTTGAACATTACCTTAGTCTTCTGCATATTGATTTTCAAGCCTACCTTTCTACTTTTCCTGTCTAGGTCATCAATCATTATTTGCAGTTCATCCCTCGAGTTGCTTAGCAAGGCAATGTCATCAGCAAATCGCAGATTACTGAGGTATTCTCCATCTACCCTTATCCCTAACTGCTCCCATTCCAAGTCTCTGAATACTTCCTCTAAACAAGCTGTGAATAGTACTGGGAGATTGTGTCTCCTTGCCTAACACCTTTCTTTATGGGAATTTTGTTACTTTCTTTATGCAGAACTATGGTTGCTGTGCAGCCACTATATATATCTTCCAGCACTTTCACGTACGGCTCGTCTATCCCCTGATTTCGCAATGCCTGCATCATCGCCGAGGTTTCAACTGAGTCAAATGCTTTTTCGTAATCAATGAATGCTATGTATAAGGGCTGGTTATATTCCGAAAATTTTTCTATCACCTGATTGATGGTATGGATATGATCGATAGTAGAGTACCGTTTCCGAAACCCTGCTTGATCCTTTGCTTGATTGCAGTCTAGAGTTGTCCTGATTCTATTAGCGATTACCTTAGTAAATACCTTATACGTAACAGGCAGTAAGCTGATTGGTCTGTAATTTTTAGGGTCCTTAGAGTCCCCTTTCTTGTGAATGAGGATAATGTTTGCATTCTACCATGGTTCCGGTACCGTCGATGACACTAGGCACTGCGTATACAGGGTGGCCAGTTGTTCTAGGACGATATCCCCCCCCCCCCCCCCCCCGTCCTTCAGCAAATCTGTAGTTATCTGATCCTCTCCAGCTGATTTCCCCCTTTTCATAGTTTTTAGTGCTTTCTTGACCTCGTCTTTCGTCACTGGTGGAATGTCTGACTATTTTTCCCTACCGCCAATCTCATTACGGTCCTGTCTACTTTGGCTACTGTAGAGATCTGTATAGACCTGCTCGGCTAATTTGACTGTCTTTTCCATATTAGTGATGACGTTGCCCGCCTTATCCCTTATCGCATACATCTGGTTTTTGCCTATGCCCAATTTCTTCTTTACCGCTTTAAGGCTTCCCCCGTTCTTTACAGCATGCTCAATTTTCTCCATGTTATACTTCCTTATATCGGCCACCTTGCGCTTATTGATTAGCTTTGATATCTCGGCCAATTCGATCTGCTCTGTTGGATTGGAAGCTTTCATACTCTGGCGTTTCTTAATCAAATCTTTCGTCTCCTTAGACAGCTTACCGGTATCCTCTCTAACTATCCTACCGCCTACTTCTACCGCGCACTCAGTAATGATATCTCTGAAATTATTGTTCCTTGCCTCTAGGGTAATGTCGCCATCCTCAGTTAGAGCTGAATACCTATTCTGTAGCGAGATCCTGAACTCTTCTGCCTTCCCCCTCACCGCTAATTCGTTGATGGGTTTCTTTCTTACTAATCTGTTGCGTTCCTTCTTCAGATTTAGGCTAATTCGGGATCTCACCATCCTGTGGTCACAGCATCGCACTTTCCCGATTACCTCTACATCTTGCATAATGGCGGGGGTTGAACACATTATGAAGTCGATTTCATTTTTAGTCTCTCCGTTAGGACCTTTCCATGTCCATTTCCGGTTCTTCCGTTTGCTGAAGAAGGTATTCATGATTCGTAAGTTATTGCGCTCTGCAAACTCAACTAGTAACTCCCCTCTGCTATTCCTAGAACCAATGCCATAGTCACCTACTGCCTTGTCTCCTGCCTGTTTTTTCCCTACCTTGGCATTAAAGTCGCCCATTAGTACAGTATACTGCGTCTTTACTTTTCGCATTGCCGATTCTACATCTTCATAGAAGCTTTCAACTGCCTGATCATCATAACTACATGTAGGTGCATAGGCTTGTACAACCTTCAGTTTATACCGCTTATTAAGCCTAATTACGATGCCTGCAACCCTCTAATTAATACTATGAATTCATCTATATTACCCGCTATATACTTATTGACAAGGAAACCTACTCCTAGTTGTCGCCTCTCTGGTAAACCTCGATAACACAGTACATGCCCATCCTTCAGTACAGTATATGCCTCTTCGGCCTCCTAACCTCACTAAGCCCTATGACATCCCATTTCATCCCCTCTAGTTCCTCTAACAGCACTGCTAAACTAGCTTCACTAGCTAGGGTTCTAGCATTAAACGTTGCCAGGGTCAGTTTCCAATGGCGGCCTGTCCAGCGGAGCCAGGCTTTCTTAGCACCCCCTGCTGCGTCACAGGTCTGACCGCCGCCGTGGTCAGTTGTTCCGCAGCCGCTGGTGACTGAGGGCCGGGGTTTTATGGAGCTTATCATAGGAGGTTGCGGCCAATTACTGCACCAGGGTGGCCAACTCCTGTTCTGGTGAGGGAGTGGGTTGCCGGAGGTGTTCACCGGCATCAGGTCGCACCCCAAACCTGTGTATGCAATTCCATGGACACGCGGTTTTTTTTTTTTTTTTTTTTTTTCATCCGGTGGAGAATTGCGCGGCACTGGGATTTGAACCCCGGTTCTTTTGCATGCGAGGCGGATGTTCTACCGCTACGCCACCGCTGCACAATCCCCTGCACCGCTGCAGAATGTACCTGCAAACTGGTACATTATGAATGCGAGCACACCTGCCAACTGGGTCATGTCACGTGGTGTCATGACGTCCCGTTCTATAGACCAATCGGATAATTTTATGGCACATGGCGTCTCCATTTGCCAGATGCAGCCGGGGTTTCTCTGAGGAAGCTTTTATGATGTTGTATCGAACATGCCTATACTGTACTAAGTGAGGCCTTCATGTTTTGAGTGCGCCATGAGGTTAAACTGCGCCTCCCGAATACAAGGATGCACCCAGTTCTTGAGAAAGTCTCCTGCCAGGGAAGTTTGAGCAGGGGTGAATCGAAAATGCTACGATGAAATCAGTTTGAAAGAGATCGATGTGAAACAAAAATCGCGACCAACTACTAACGCAGGTTTGTGGATAATGACAGTAATGACGATGGAAACGTTTATTTAGGCGTTTAAAAAGTTAGCCGTGTCCGCGAGGGCCTGCCAGACCGAGGCGGCTGCAGCGACTTGAATTCCCGCCTCGAGCTCATCATCCAGGTCCGAGCTTAAGAGCACGGTTTTTCACTAGGTATGGTTGATGCTGGCTATAGGGGGACTGCCGGGTCAGATGTTGTGGTTTAGCGTTACAATGCTGGAATAAGATATGGTAGCCTATGGGGTGTAGTTTGTGTAGCAAGCTTAGATGGGTACATGTATTCTACCCATCTAAGCTTGCACCGTCCAACTTCTTATGTTGGACGGTGCAAGAAACCTTTTTATCATTCTTCATCACTGAGCCCACCTCCGAGAGCTAGGAGTGAAAAAAACAAAGTTGATGCCATCTTTCTTCGCGATACTCTTGACATTGCAGGTCAGCCGATGTATATATGAAATCATGTGAGACTTCTCAGACAGCACTGCTTCTTTAAGTTTGCACCTAGTTTTCATTTTGTGAAACATTCTATTTTTTGCGCACGCTGGAAATTACATGCGGAGGGTACCTGGAGCTGACGAATGCTGAAGCTGATATTAAAAAGCTTTTAAACTTTATTGTGACAGCAATTTTCAAGGCGGACAGGGTGCATAGCAAGATGACGCCTCTCTTAACTAACTTCGAATACGGACTGCTATACTGAAGCAACGCTTTTTTCGATCAGCGTTTGAAAGACTAGCGAAGAGGTTGTTCATCAATTTTCAAAATCAAGTCCAGGAACAGAACCTGACCATCGTCTAGTGGCAGCTCGCTTGTGAACAGGAGCACACTTAAACCACATGAAAAGGCAGACGTGATCATTAAGGCCAATTCTTGAAGTTTGCCGTTCTGAGTTGCATTCAAGAAATCCTATCTTCCCCCATGTACTTGCAGGTACATGAAACACCCAGATCTTACGATTTGACTTGTAAGCGCCGGTCAAAGATAAGATGAAAATGTCACCTAAAACTTGAGCTATGGAGAAAAATAACACGAGTTAATGACATTCTAGATGAAATCAAGAAGAAATGGTCATGGGCAGGACGTATAAAACGAAGAGAGGATAACCGATGGTCGCCAAGGGTACGAAACTGGATTCCAAGGGAAAGAAAGCTAGCAGGAGACGGCAGAAACGTAGGGTAATTGATAGGGTCAGGAAGTTTGCAGGGGTCAAGTAGATGCAGTCGATAGAGGGCTGGGTTAATTTGGGAAATATGGGGGAGGCCTTAGTTCTGCAGAGGGTATATCCCGGGTGATGATGATGCTTGAACCTCTGCATATGTCAGCTTTTGAATATAATGCTGCCCATTTTTGTAGATGGCTAAAAGAGTTCAGATAAAAATCTTTAGGTTCCAGAGAATTGCTGTAAAAAAAAAAACAAAAAAAAAAAACAATAAAGCTTTCGGAACGCAGCAAGCCTAAACACGGACAATTTCTAATTAAACACTAGGCCACGGAGGGCGGAAAATCTAAATGTAGAAGGAACTATTGAATAGGGTCACTGCAAAGTTATTGTCACGAAGGAACTCTGTTATTGCGTGCTTTTGGCTACTGGCACCGTGTTTCCAGACATATATAGGGACAAAAATATGTGCTGTAGTTATTCGCCTCTGGTCGCCTGACGTTTACTTTCGTGGAGTGCTGGGGAGCGACCACTGTTACCGCTTGCAATAGAGAGTTGTGCGGTCAACTGGACGGATGCCTGTTGTGGAAGCGAGACGAAAAGTAGGCTTGCATTTAAGCCCAGAGACAGCGAGGATTGAAAGAAAAAAGTTAAAAGAAAGGAAAAGAAAAGGATAACTACAGGTCTTTTGCGTATCTGCTCGCATAAGAGAGCTCTATGCACTGAGTGTTGTGTGACAGAGCGCCAAAGAATATTCGGTGCGTTTCAGCAAAATTAATCTATGTGTAGCAAAAGCTTATGAGCGATGACGTGAAGAAGTTGTGGCTGGCGTATGCCACGCATTTCTTATTCCGCTCAGGAAATGTGATGTACGCGTTTCGATGAGGGGCACGCCGGGTTGTTTTACGTTTCACACACCCACAGATGGAGGCGGATCGCCCGCGTGTCAAAGGAGGTTCGCGCGCACTCAGGTTGACGGAAGATTTGACGGCGCTGTCTCTTCACTCTGGGCTCCCTCGCTTCGGGCCCGCGGTAATGGATGTCCTGGTGGCTCGACATCGAGATACTGCGTCGCTATGGAGAGCCCTACTAGGAGGATCGGCAGCACAATGCCTTGAGCGAAGCACCTTTCATCACTCTCGCGGATAGGGAAGAGAATAGCGGATGTTTCCAAAGGCAAGGATATCAAAGGGATGAAAGATAAAAGAGAAAGTCCTCTTGGTCCTTCCTTTCGATGGGAGCCTGTAACGAGGACATTGTCAGCATGGCTAACAGGGTAAGCAGTGGCATCGAATGAGGCCGATCGCAATTGCCCGATTGAGGACGAGGAAGCGATGAATGGCGAGCAACGGGACCGTGCAAGCGGTTACATAAATAGTAAAAACCCACGACGTTGTTAGAGATGGTTTTCCGCGGGGAGTGGATTACGTTGGGTGCACCCTGCTGAGCTTCTTTGCACTACATCATGGCGGCGCTGGTGTTGTGACGAGAAGAGAGCAACGCGTAGGGACACATGATCAAAAAGAATCCATATCAAAAAGGAAGGGGGCGGGTGATATTGGTCAATTCTTTAGTTAATTTATTGAACCATTTTGGCTTTGATTCACGGTTTCAGTGGTCACATGATTAGACTTAGCGATGTTTGAGGGGTAATTTCGCTCTTTAAATGATTAATAAAATGATTCTGGTTGGTTTGCTGGTTTGTGGGGTTTAATGTCCCAAAGCGACTTAGGCTATCAGAGACGCCGTAGTGAGGACTCCGCAAATTTTGACCATCTGGGGTTCTTTAACGTGCACTGACATCGCACAGCACACGGGTGCCTTGCTTTTCGCCTCCATCGAAAAGCGGCTGCCGAGGCCAGGATTCGATCCCGCGTCCTCGGGCACAGTAGTCCAGCGCCCTAACGACTGTGCCACCACGGCGGGGTAATAAGCTTCTGCAGATTATGTTTTAAGATTTAGCTTGCATACTGTCTGAGTGGCTGGCGCACAAGCTGTATGACTGATCGACCAATGAGTACGTTTATTTATATTACTGAGTTCTAAATGTTACGTCACTTTCAAGATGTGATCGCTGAGGCGAAGCATTTTGCATACACGTCGAAAAGCGTCAGTATCCCCATTTATTTATTTCACTCTCATTCTTTCGCTTTTCACGCCTCAGCTGCGAGCTTTGGTGTGTAGCCTCCCTCCTTCCCTTAATTCATTTCTTGTTACGCCTGTGCCCGTCTCAATTTATTTCATGTAACGCCTGTGTTCGAAATCAGCGCATGAGCGGGGATAAGAAACCGGTTTATTCAGTTAATCCTAATCTACTACCCCGTTTTCAAATCTTACGATAATGCTTCAATGCCGATAGGATGTGTACATGAATTTTATCTTATTGGATCAGCTGTTTCTTTAGCAGGATTGCCTACCTGCCCTGAATGCTTTAACGGTTTAAGCAATGGAGGAAGCTGGTCTACCTTTCTGTCTAAAGGTCAACTCAAGATATCAGATTTACACGAACCTGAAGGAGAGAAATTACCAAACTTGCAGGTAAGTGGAGCGGAGTCTTCTCGCGCTAACGATTACCATTGCGATGTTATCACCGAAGAAAGCCACGATTGCATTCGTGGCATTCAGGCCAAGAGCGCCGGGTAGGGGCTCTAATTACTGTGTCTGTGGGGGTGGTAAGGGTGCTACATGCGCGCTTAAAACGATGAAAACTCCAGCGAGACTAAAGCCTGTGGAGGGTAGTCTGACGTCATCTAATGGCTTACGGCTGGCTGTATGCGAATGCAGCGAGGATATAAAATCTCCCATTTTATGACGTCACCACAGAGTTACTGCATATCATTACTGCACATGGCGTACATTAAATGTAGAGACGCCTGGGCGACCATGCTGAGAAGCGAGGTCCCCGTAGACCAGCAATGAGCCATCCGCCTGGCAGCTGAGGCCGCGAAGAACTAATGTATCTTCGCCAGTCTTTAATAGCGGAGGTCCAGGCCCCATTCTTCAGGCCAGCGTACCAGGAGCGAGGAGCAAGGGGCCTCCTAAATTGGTGGAAAATCAATCTGTAAATTAATCAATTAATCGATAAGTCTCATTCAATCAGACATTCAATCAGGCGTCCGTTCACTCAATAAATAAATTAGTAAATAAACGAATAAATAAATCCCTGCATATTTCCTGGCGTTGTGAGAAAAAGCCAGAAGACATTTTTTCACTGATTTGTTAACATTTAACAACTAGTGAAAAACAGCTTGGCATGCTTCAGCTACACAGTTTGTACCTTCGAATCACTGAATTTTTTTTTTGACATTTATATAACCCGTTAACCTTCCGGTAGAAATATACTCGCCTAATAATTATTAGCACCACTGTTAGGCGAAAACTATTCGTCGCAAATTTTGCCAAGGATTTAATTTTCTTTAGATGTATCATGACTTTTCAGGGCTCAAAAATGTATTTAATCGCATGCTCTTATGGAACTTAAGTACAAGAAGACAATATGGAACGCGAAAACATGAGCTGAAGAGAAAATTGTTTCTTTTGTTCGTTGGATGAATAATTCATTTCAACGGCAGGAAACAATAAGCCTGTTTTATTATTGTATTCTGCAGTAATAAACACTTAGTGACCGGCAATAAAGATGGGGCATCAGATTCTCAGTATTCTCGCTTTTTAGATTGGCAAAAAAGATTTAAGAGGATACCAGCAATGTGGTGAGTGATCCACTGTTGCATGTGGTGTTGTTTAAAATCTTGCTTCATGCACAAAATGATGCTTGTGCAAGAAGAACTGCTTTCTCCTTATGTGTGAGCGGCGCCCATGATAGGGGTGCTATCGAATGAAAACTTTTGCAGCTTGATCAGTTGCTTCCCCCGCGTCGATTTAATTTGGACATTTCTTAAAAGTTACCAGCTTCATGTGTGCCGTGTGCACCGCTCTTTGTCCATCCGTCCGTCCACACCCGGCGTAAACTCAACAAAATGAAACATGCGCACAGAGCTGTAAATTTGATTTAGAAACAAACATTGATTACTCTAGGTCATCCAAATTCCTCAAGGAGAAAGGGACACTTATAAATGGGTACTCATCCTCTGAAAGTGGCCTAAAAAGGAACACGAGGCTTACGACTTGAACATCATCAGCATAGCTTGAAGTAGCGGCAAAGATAGTTATACATTGATTGTTTCAAGTTCCCCAAATGATTTCACCCACACGCGGGATCAGGTGAATACTGCACACGTAAACGCGCGGGACGTCACGTGTTCCAATGAATGAAAAAAAAAAAAAAACACTAACAGAGTAAAGAGGAATGTGCGTGGGTGGAGTCCCTATAGTCGAGGGCCCCAGGGGCTGCCGCTGTTTGCCCGGGCTCTTGTTACGAGGACGAAGCCTCGAGGCTGGAAATGCGCCAGGCAGCCTTCCACCCCACGTGGCCAAGAGGCGTCTTCGAATTTGACGCTAGCAATTGGTCTTTGCTGTGATGACGCCGCAGTTCTGTCCTCTCGAGGTTTTGATACCAACCTTTGCGCTGAACAACAACGACGCCGCGTTTTGGTGCTGCCATGTAATGTTTTCTCCTTAAAAATTAGGGGGAGGCGCACCATTCGTATTTGACGTGTGCTTTGGAGATCTCGGATTTGCCCTTCTTGCTATATCAGTGATTTTTGAACAGCGCTAGGGATCAGAATCTGTTGGTACTCTGTCTTTTTATCAAGAATGGATTCAAGCATGACTGTTACGTATGCCACATTCCTAATCACTCTCGTGGCGCTGTCACGTGGCCGGACTACATTACTTGATATTTAGGCTGACCTTATTCAGGCTGGTGGCCTGTGGTGTTTTATCCCTTCTCGCTGCCTCGCGCGTCCTATCTCAGTAAACGTACCTTGGATGCTTCAACTATTTTCAAGAACGTATCTGAAACCTTGCGGGGCAATGTCCACCTTTGAAGCCAATGTTCAAAGCCTGGACGCTGCAACCGCAGCCTCTAAACTGAAGCGCATGAAGAGCGCTTTCACTGACCGTGCGTGAAACAACCGTTGACAAGACGTGCTGCCTCCTGTCACATTCGTCTTTACATTTCTGCTTCAGTTTTCATATATTTTTGTACCCTGTGCAACATTATGTTGGTACGTGTTTTTGATTTCTTAAGTATGATGGCCTGAACACTTTGTGCTTGAATACTGAGTACATCGTACTATTGACCAGTGTAATCTGTTAGGGATATCCTCCTCCCTTTATATAATTCCCTAACCTAAGGACAAGTAGGGATAAACGGATGGGAATAAATGATGGTGAATTAACCAGCTCCACCCTCTCCATGACGGCGCACACAGAGCATCCTGCATTGCCACGAGTACCATGTGGACGCTTATCGAATGATGACGGCGGAAACTGCACGAGAGCCTTCTGACGCTACCTAAAACAACAAAGCAGCCCGAACTGACGCTCTCGCTAAGCTGTTGAGCTGGAAAGGAATCAGGGACTCATTGTGGTATTCATGTGTAGGAAGACAGCATTCGCCGAATGAAAATAACACCCAAGGGAGTATTTTTATGCTTGTGGTGAATGTAAAATCAGTAGCGGAAGCAATTTATGACTGAAGGTGATTAATAGAAAACTGAAAAATAACTAACCAAAATCAGCGGAATTTGTATAAGATTTGTTAATTGGGTAGTGGCACGCATTGAGTTTTCATCATGACTGGGGAGACAGCCGCCTAACTAGACGAAGCCGACGGTAGACAGATGCTCCCATAAGACGAAAAGCTGCGGATGCAGGTTTCTTCCTATTACTTCGTATGCTCTCTGAATGGCACTACACGCTCATGCTCGCCTCTTCTCCCGACTTCTCTGCTGACCGTGCGTGTGTTGTAAAGGCTTCCGCAACAAAACCAAAGCCCCCGTTCGCACAGAAATGGACCTCATAGACACTAGACTCCGACAGGCCAGAATGCAGAGCTGTCCTCGGAGCTGGCTTCACATTTCGCTTCAGCGTTGAAGGGGTAGTTCCTAGAACCCTTCTAGTCTTTCCCATTCTTCTTGTTTTTTGATTGTTGCAGTAGACTGTTTTTCATCGCTTCTTGTCCCAGGAAAGCTACGTATCATCTTCCCTCAGGCTGCCTTTTTATCAGAGGTGGCATTTAGCTTCTGATAAGATGCCATTTTCCGGGTTCACGAACACAGCAAGGTGCTCGAAAAGTTGAATAAATGTGCATATAAGTACATTCTTGCTTCTGATAGGATCTGTTGCGGAGCCATGAACGCAAAAAAGTAATTTGAAAAACTATTGGGTACGCGTAGAAATGATGACACCCCTAGTAGAGCCAACATTTGTTTTTAACTTTGAGAGGTAAGGAGAACACATAAAAAATGACAGCAATATTTATGATGTTGAACGGCTTATTTCATCCTAATGTGTCGTTCCAGCAAAACAGAAGTCAACAACCGCTGTATACAGTGTTCATCATGTCTTACTGCACAATGCTGTAGTCACTTCAAAACTTTCCTTGAGGTATTGATTACAGCCAGCTGTGCTGCTCATTTGTTCAGGGATTGCATTATATTCCTATTGTTCTGGGTTCATTACCTCGGTCACTCTCACCTAGTATTATATAAACAGCTGTGCAGACCGTCCTAACGCAATAACTACGAAAACCAACACCACAGTGATCGTCAACCGTAAGCCGCGCCGCAACTCGCATACAGCGATTCCCCTTATCTTACTGTCAAACCTCTTCAACTTTCTTTCATATGTTACTCGAATGCTGTTGGGAACTCTCGAGCAGTTTTACTTACCACCGCCATTTTATTTCCTATCACAGTTGAACAACACCTTACAGATGAAGTATAGTTCCACTATCGTGAGTATCCCCAACCAATCAATACGTGAGTGGCACTTCGGTTCGCAAAGTTTCTGCGATAGAAAATAATGCTTTCGTTTCACTGTTTGAGTTGAAATGCCCCGAGAGTAAACACATTCCGGGTATGGGGCGTCATCTCCCAAATGGCGGAGATCAGTCAATCGACCGCAAGGAGAGGCCGCTGGGAGGGGCCCGACAAAATACTCCGTGCACCCATTGTGGCCAACTATTGATCCTGACCGCCTATATCGTCACGCGTAAGCAAGGGCCACGCGTCTTGGTACTCCCTCCGTTTTGTTTACACGCAGAGTGTGCTCCACATGCAGGTCAACTTGTCCTGTTCTGTGCAGAACTCTAGGGCGGAATGTGCTTTACTTTCCGGCTGCAACAGCTATAGAAGATCCAGGTAGAACGAAAGGAAGAAGATGGTTTGCACGGTATGAAGAAGAACTGAACAAGGGTAAATGGGGTACGCCTCAGTTCGCAGATGAGCCAACGTTTCGACAAGTGGACTTGTCTTCGTCTGCCCATGTTCAGTTCTTCTCCATAACAGCTATAGAATCGCCACTAAATTTTCCCCAAGAGCGTCAATTTCCTTCGTTAGATAGGTAGATGATAGTTTACCGCTACATATTTGGATCGGATTGGTTCATCGATCAATCGTTTGTCATTTGTTTTATTTTTGCGCAGGCATGTTTTGTTATCCAGCAATATAATATTGAAGTTAGCTATGGTCTCATACGCCACGCAGTGCTCAGCCTCAAAGGTTCACTCACGGTCTATCTGTCTGGCGTAAGTTTTGTGCTGCTCTATACTTTCCGTAAAATTTTCGTTTCCTTAACCTAAGATGTCTACTAATCAGAATGGGGATCTAGAACACGACACGTTGTACCATGTCTTTAGGATGACTCTCTTTCTTGAGTGGGAGAAGATTTTCTATCATGCCGCACCGTATCATTCAGTACCATACACATCAAACCAGATATACCATACCATTCCATCACACCACACCGTACCGCCTGCACTACACTACACCACACCATGCCGTAGGTCAGAAAAAAGGGTGCTAGCGTTGGCGCAAGCATATTAATAGATGTCTGGTGCATGTGGGGAGCTAACCTATTGGACTCAAAAAGAGAAAGAAACGTCAGTAACGTCTAAGCACAGAAAAAAGCAAGTGCAAGGGAGGCTACGATCCTACGCTCGAACACAGCGGATAACGCATCTCAAAGAGAGAAGCTCTATGCGTTCCAAAGGCAAAAGTGCCGCACCGTCTTCAAGTATACTTTTTTACTCACTTTTTGAAGATCTGTTCATTTATGCGTAGAAATTCTGCAAAGAAGCATTTCTCATTGGGGAATCCTTTATGACCTGAAGTCTGTTCGTATCGTAAGACTATCACTATAATAATAAATATCGCCGCCTAACATCGCCAGGTGGCGCGTGACTGTGTGAAAGATAAGTAGAAGAAGTAAAAGAAGTGAAAGCAGAACACGCAGCTACAAAAAGAAATTTAAGAATGAAGATGACGCATGTGCTGTATGTGGTAACACCAGTGAAACAATTGACCATATTATACTCGAATGTAATGGTATCCATCCGGAATTCGATACAGGCGCAGTCACTGTTCCTGAAGCTCTGGGGTTTAGAGATACCAGTGGCCGGGTGAATAAACTGGCGGTGGAAGCTAACAGAAAACGACTGGAAGATTGGTGGCTTAAAAGCAGAGAAGTGACATATAATGTTAGTAATGTAGAAACAAAAAATTAAGAAATAGAATGATGGTATAGGTAACCAATGTAAAACAACAATTAAATTTCAGTTGAATCCTTGACATTTCTTTACTGCATCGTACATGGTCTTTATCGGCTCTCATCTGCCAGTTATATTAATCCAGCGCATCGCACATCCACAAGGAATTATCATGACCTAAACCTTAGCACCTATTTTGCCAGAAGCGACACATTTAAACACAGTTTTTTCCCTCGTACGATCGAGGCATGGAACAAAATACCTGGATCATATCGTTCCCTCCCATTGCTTGAATTTGTTAGGACAATCAGCCACTGTTAATCACTGTCTGTATAACCTGAATTCAATGATTAGTTTGTTTCTGCGTTTGTTTGATTGCTTGCTCAATTGTTTATTGATATTGTACTGTATGATTACCTTACATTTTTTTCTTTTCATTTTGTCATTTCTTAAAATATGAACACCCCCATCCCACTCCTGCTATAGCTCCGTATGAAGCTGCAGTATGTACAAATAAAAAAAAAAACATATAGGGAGAAAAATGAGCATGATAGTTACTGCTACCACCCCGTTCCAAAGGGGACGCTCCTATATTCCATCCATCCGTCCAGATCCTAATCATCAGGGACGACACAGTGCCGCTCGCGTCTGTGCTGTTCATGCTGTTTCCGTTGGGCTGACCACCTTTGACAAACACTCTTTGCCTTCCTATCCGGCACAACATCCTTCTCAAAAAGATTTTATGAACTGAATGTTTTTCGCATATCATAAGACTAGACCATAATAATCAATATATGAGGAAAACCACCCTTTGTGACATTTTGTAACTTCCTGCTATTTTCTTTTCTAGAGAACGTACCTAATTGCTTTTTTAGAGTCCTAACTACTCGCTACGAGGGCAGGATATTTTGCTACCCATTCCGATGAATGTTTCCATAACAGTATTTTACTATATTCCAGTATTGCCGCAGAAATGAAAGTGAAGCGAATTAAGATGTACTTGGTAAATCCTTAGTGCGTACTTGTGCTTCACTGTATACGAAATTAAAGGCAGTTTTCAGTGCGTTTGCTAGCTCCGCCCTAATCGCAATCTAACCATAACACGAGCAAGTGTACTTCCCATGACTATATGATTGACGTATATGTACCACTTGAAAGGGACGGGTGTATCTGGTTGCTGCAGGAATCGTTTAGGCGACATTGGGGCTGATGCAACGCACCTGATTCTCAATAGCCTTATTCTTCTTTAAGGGGAAGGGGGGATCCTTTTCTCTCAACTACCTATATCTCGCTGTATATTATTGTACCTTGTTTTTTGATGCAAAAATAAACTTTCAACTTCAACTTGAACTTCAACTTCACCCTTCTCTCAGTAGGTGGCAGGGAACGTCATAGTGTGGTGTCAACGAGTGGATAGGCAAAAATCAGCGTACAAAACAAAGTAGAAATTATAGCCTTTAAACTCATTGATGCATTAAACTAATATTAAAAAATTTGTTCTCGAAAGCGCATGAGAGGCAACAAGGCAACAATCACGAGCAGAAAACGGCTCCTAGAAATGCCGCTGCCGAAAAAATATTGTGACCGAATCATAATGCGTGACTAGAATGCACCACAGTCTTAACAATTCTATAAAAGCTATAAAAGGAACAAAGAACAAAATTTTCAAGCACATGCATTGGTGGTCGACAACATTCGAAGGATCATAGCAGCAGGTATTTGAAACCAGTCAGAACCAATGAATGCTCACTGTTAATAGTCGTAGGCCATGCAGCGATGGCGCGAACTTCATTGCTTACATAAACGATCTGCCAACGATAACGGTATTTTGTGCAACAAACAAAAAAAAAAAACACGTAAGTACCCGCTTTCATCTTACCCTAGAAGAAAGAAAGCACTTCAAAGAAATTGCTTCCACTAATGAATTGTTCGTAAGTGATGGCATAATCAGGCCCCCCTCTCCCTCGCCGAGTAACATTATTGACAGGCAAGCATTGATAGAAACACGAGATATCCTTCCTCGCTTGAGGCTTTCCCACCACTCGACAGCTTGCAGACAAAAGCAGCTGGGCGGAGACGAAATATGAGGGGATATTGAATTTTCGTCTTTGCCCACCCTAGTAGGGTGGTGGCCAAAAGTGAGAAAGGAAACTGCACAACACGCACTCGTTACCGTGAATATTCATGATAGCTGCCTGAACGACACGCATAGTGTAAACTATGCTAAGCTCCTAAAGAAGAACAGTGAGGGTAGAGGGGACATTTGCATCGATAGCTAAGAGATGAGGCAGAGGGTTTCAGTACTTTGAACTTTGAAAGGGACTATGCATATAAGAGAGAAAAAATATATGGGCAGCCGTGTAGCAGTCTTTACCGCTGCGGCGCCTTTTCACAAGACGAGCGACCTGCGCAATTCAGAGAGCTATAATTAGAACACTTGAGGGCGTAAAGGTACTACTAATTAACGTTGCTCAAGAGATTGTGCAATTCCGTAGCTTTTGATAAGTAAATTAAAATTACGTAATCTGCCATTATTATAACCCTTGCTTGTGCTGTATTCCGTGGTGAAGCACGAGATGCCAGATTTGTTTGCTGCGTACACTCCTAGCTATGTTTTGATGGAGACAGATAATAAATAGGGCCAGGTGTGCTGTCGTTCTTTTTTGATAATAACTGAAGGAAAACTAACAAGCTGCATTTTTATGCTCGCCTCCCACACATTACGAGACCACACAGCGACACTTTTTTACTCTGCTGCCGTAAAATGTCCTATATTCAATTAAAGAAATGTTCATCTGAATGCAGTCTTGGAACATCGATATAGACCGTATACTTTGATGAAAAAGTAATGCCATCTACGGTAACCTTGCAGCGTAAGTTCCTTAATTGAAGTGAAGCGCCACAACATAATTACCGGCTCGTATGACTAGGAGATTACCAACAAGTATTGATCTGACGCGACGCCACGAACGCTCCTGTCCCTCAGGAAACCAGGCATCGTCCGTGTGATGGTCATCTGCGTTTTGAGCGAGATATCGCGTGCATTCCTCTGGCGGGTGATAGTTAATAGTTTGTTATGTTCTTTCACACAACGCGGCAGCTAACCAATGTATCATAACGTGTATTTGTGCGGTAATAAAAGAAGAAGGTAAATAATTAGTGGTTAAGCGAGTAGCAAAGGGCATGTACGCGGAAAAGGATCCACATGAGAAGCCGAAGACGGGAGTCAGTGCCGCTGTCGCGTCACGTCATTAAAGATGGACCTTAAGTGAACTGCGATTTTGTTTTTGGATCTTATATTGCTGATGGTCCAATGCGTATTGTTCTGCGGGCAGAGAGATCATGAAAGCACTGTGAGTGCATCGAATCATCGATTAGATCAGCGTTCAATCAAAGACCGCGCATGCGCTTCAGAGCACATCCACACTCTCTCTTTTCTGTTTCAAGTGACAAGCTATCACTGCGATTAAAAAATTCGTTCAAAAGCTCGCCGTGGAAAGATTCTGCGCATAGCAGGTTGATACACCGAGTCTCGTTTTATTCCAAACATTTGCGATGCCTGCCTTCGCTACTATTGGTTCCCCACTCTCGGTTAGAAAATTGGGGTCTTCCAAATCTCATCCGCTGCTTGCGCTGTCGCTTCCTGTGTTCGCGCCACCTACATCGTGGTTTTTCCCGACAGTAGTGAGAAGTGCATTTCGCCCGGCTGAATAACTTGCTTCAGTTTGAATCACGGCCTCGGAATTATTATCTGGCATTTTTATATTTCTGTCTTTATTTCTGCCAGCGATTGTAGTAATAGCTGCCCCGGAGCAACGAGGGGTATTGGTCGGAGTAGGGACCGCAACGCGCATCTTATCGATGAGGCTCCGGAGGTCTCCGAAGATGGAAGGGGACTTCCATCATCGTCGTCGTGTGTGACATAACAAAATGGAACGCATCGGCGTCCACTTTTCCGTCCGCTTGAGTGTGCGCATCCCTCTGTCACCGAGTGGTCAGCTCGCCTATCCGCCCGCGATACGAATAGTTGTAATCTCGCTGTTGCCTTTCCTCTTTTTTTCTTTCTATTGATATCCTCACATAACCTCGAGAAAAGCACAAAAAAAAAATGCATGGATTGTGTCACTCCTCTCTACTCCGTCACTATACACCAGAGCATCAGCGCAGCGCTGCCGCCGTGGCTGTCACTCAAATCCTCCGATAAATGTGGCGACACTTCCTGAGCGAAGATTCGGTTTATTTCTTCAGTTCGGCTGAATTCTTCTAGAATGAGCAAAGCTGCTGAAGAGGCACTCTATTTGCGGTTACTTCCCCCGGTCTCTCTTGCTTTTTATTTCGAGATTATAAAATCGAGTTCTCTTCACGGCGATCTTGCACCTTCGATGCCCCGCAGCCTGGGTATTCGGTTTCGGCATGATCGCACAACTTTCGATTGATTCCCAGCAATTCAAGGCTGACACAGGGCCAGTGCATGTCCACCGGGGATTTTTTTAACATGCACTGACATCATACAGTGTACGAGTGCTTTGGTTTTCGCCTCCTCGGTCGTGGACGTGACTATATTCCGCCTCCCTGGATTTAATAGTCGAGTGCCCTAATCACTGGGCCACCGTGGCGTGGCACCAGGTCTGAAGTATTCCCGAAAGTATTTTCCTCAACACGCGTCTTGCGTTGTCTGCTCTAAGCCTTGCTAATAAGGAATCCCTATGGTATGTGTTCATTTGCACGCGTCGCATACAGTTAAAAAATTTAATCTGCAGTAAATAATTTTATGTTTGGAGCTTTTAGTGGATTTCTCGCTTTCACTGAAGCAGCGCGATTTGTTGACGTAGTATTTTTGTTGTATTTTAGGCTGGTAAAAAAGCCGCTATTGTTAAGGTCTGTCTTCACAGCGAAGAAATGAAAGAAACAGTTACAGTAAGTGGGATGGAGGGTTTCCTTGTACAGCCATGCATCGACCAGCCTTAATGTGAGAATGGCCAAGTGTGGTACAGTTTCGGTTCGCATTAAGCGGTTCCCGCGTTCATCTGGAGCTGGCAGTAAACTTGGTTTGTCGTAGGGGGTTCTGCCTCGCATCGGTGCACCAGCCGTAGGGAACCGTTACTTTTGGGAGGAAAATTTTGAGCTGCCGCAGTTGGAGCGGAAGCAAATTTTAAGCTTTTTTTTTTTTGAAGTGCTGTGCTTTCATGCTTTTTGTTATCTCAGAAAGCAGGGGGAGAAAAACATTCCTGGGAAGTTTACGACGCAAGTGCGGCTAATTAAAGTCAGAATGGAGCAATACATTGCTGGCCTGTAGAACTCTAAAACATTATAGATTACATGGAAGTGAATATAGAAATAATATGAAGGGAAGTGAAGTGCTCGACGCGATTAATTGTGCAAAAATTGTATGACGCTTTGTATTTAGACTGCCCATCTCCGGAAACGAATATGTGTAGCACTGTTTTATCTACTTTTCAACGCTGTTTCTTTGCTACTTGCCTCTTGGTGCAACCATGCCTATGCTTATTTTCCTTTTCATCGCTTTTAGGCTGATTCCGTTCTTGAGAGCACGCGCTATACTCTACGTCGGATACTTTGCGTGCTTTCGTTAGCTTTAATAGCATATGGCAGTTCAGGGATATATGTGGTGTTAGAAACTTTAATTCTTTGAAATTTCTTAGACCTCGCGTCCCTATGACAGAGCTAGCCAGTTATATCTCCTACTTGTACAGCGCACTCCGTAATCAGATATGTGATGTAAACCTCTTTTTCTTGAGCAATATTGTCGCCATCCTGTTCTGCAAATAAATTCCCTTGCTTCCTGTTCTACTTAACTTCTTCATGGGCTTCACCTTTAATATTTGCTTGAGTTCTTTCTTCATATCGAGAGTGCTTCGAGATGTTACCTTTGTTTGACAACTGCTCGTCACCTTGTCGAGCACTTGCACATCCTGCGCAATTAGAGAATGTACGCGCAGTACAGAATATACTTAATTTTTAATCTCGCCATTCGGCCTCTCCAATTTTGGAGTTAGGGCAATTAATAATGCACTGTCTCCTCAATGATCCTGCTTCAGGGGCAGCCTAGTTAACGGGTTTGATGAGGTGCAAGTCATTTTGCGTTCAACATGCAGCTGGTTACTTCTGCTGTCGAGCTTTTGCACGAGGGAATGCCTAGTTGCAACACCGAATAGGCAGGGTTATTGCCCGGAGCAGGAAAATGCCGCTGTAGACTTCATGCGTACACAGAGCTCCACACACACACACAAAAAAAAAAGTGAATGTGGAAATAATGAGCAGCTTGATAAAAAATTACGGATCACCTCTAATATACGGCGGCCATGCAGCTGACAGCAAACCTGATATTACGCGAGCCGACGCGCGCCGTTGGCCGTTGACATCGCTTGACGTTGCTTGCGCTGTCTTGTAATACTAACTGAGTGAATACTTCTTTAGTCGGTTTTACCGAATGGCACTTCGGAACAGGTCAGCGGCCTCACCGTTGTAACAAAGGTTCGTCGTTCGTCATCGCAATACAGGGAAGCCAAAATCTAATAAAATAAGCTCGACAAGACGTGCGTTCGGCGACCGTCCTCAATCGGCCTAATTTGCTCTCCGCAAGATCGCCGACGACTCTTTTGCAGTAGCGCTCAGCGGACTGAACCACACCGGCGCTTCTTGGTGACTTTACGCGCCTGCGATGTGAGCAAACATTGACTTCGGTTCACGGCAGCCGAAACTATGTTCAATGGTCATTTTCGTTGGCTAAAATTCGTGAATTTCCTCACCATACTCACCAGGTTCGCACACACGAAAGCGATGCTCAACAATGCCCACGAGCATTTACGTCTCCTCCTTCATCGTCAACGCAAGTTTAGACTAAAAGAAAGCCCCTTTTGCTATTTAAGTTTTGAAAGCCCCGCGTATAGCGCAAGAATATGGGTGATGTATCGAATCGAGCGGCTTCTCCTCACAAGGGTGCGGCAATGAGCGAAAAGTTTCCGCAGTGTGACCAGTTATTGTACAAATGTTGTACTGTAAATTGGCGACAGCTGTTGGTGGGCGACAACGACATGTTTTCGAATAGGTCGTCTTTCCGCAGCGTGACACTACCTGAACCATGTGCGCGAAGGCATTGACTTCCCTCGCGCATGCCTCAGGGGCGCGAGCAGACGACTTTCGCACCTACCGGAAGTGTGTCCGTGACGTCACGGCCATCGTGGACGCAAAGAATGGCGATCTGACACCGGTGACGTCAGCAGTTTCAGGAATACCTCCAAAGTTCACCACGCCGCGCCATATAATCTTCCCGCGAATTTCAAAAAACGCCGTTTTTAAAAATTAATAATAAATCTTTGCCTTTGTTCCAAGAAAGTTTGACAGCTTCCACAAAGTCACTCTTTCTTCACAATGAACACGTTTATCAGTGACTTTACAACCCTACCTTTCTGTGGCCCTTTAAGGAAAGTAGTTGCCAAAGTCTGGTGAAAATATGTCTATTTCTGCTGGAGATTCGCTTTGTTCTTTGAAATATTCTATTCTCAAACAGCTCGCGCAATTGATAGGCAAGAAAGGGAGAAAAAAAAAAAAGGTTTCTAGGTGTCGACACCACCGGAGAGTTTCGGAACTCGGCGCTTCGACACCGAATTTCGGGCAGAGGCTACGCCATAGATACTCAGAGTCGATGTCATAACTTTGGATAGATCGAGTGAAGAGAAAAGTTTAAGCTAGACTTTCTAAGGCACAATTTTCAGGCATTCAATTTCGACGAGAACGGCAGCTCGGTACAGTTTTCGACAGTGTACGTTTAGAACAGCTTTTATGTCTGGAAATGGGTAATACCAGAGGGGCTTGCACTACTATGAAATTGAACGTTTGGTGGCATACATGAACATGCTTTATGAAAGAAAAAATCCTTTAAGCCAGTCACGCTTGAAGCATAAGTATTCATGTGCCAAACTCCCCTGTCGCAACGTTTTAACCTTTCGTAAAAACGAACTATAACTGTAACAAAGTAGTCATTGGCTCAAGATAGTTGATGCTGCCGTTGATATATCCTTTACATTAATTAAAAAGGCTAAACGCGGTGAAAAATCCTAAAGTTGGCATCAGGAAAGCGAATTCAGTAGTTGAGTTCAGATGAGTTCCCAAAGGCGCTCGAAACGAGTCAAGCTTTGCGTTATGCGTACAAGAAATATTAATGCTGTTCATTGTTTGTATATTACGTAAATTTCCATGCATTCGCATGAGGGTGCTAATATGTAATAATTGCATCTTAGAGACGAAAAGTAAATGACCACACGCTCCACGGCTTATACGAGACACCGCCTGAGGAGTAGGAAGCAGAGAACATGTTTAGTTACTTCGGACCCCGAGTTCAAAGCACCCTTATCAGAAAGTGAATAGAATTAGTGCTGTCTTGTTTGATGCAGTGCTGTACACGGTAGACAAAAATCAGTAACCGATTACAATTACAATTACTCATCGGAAATGTGACTGATTAGAGCGGACAATTAGAGACCGAGAAGGGTAACTAAGTAACTAATAATTACAGAACAGTAATTGATTGTTATTGCGTTACTTTTCCTCGAACTTTGTTGCCATATTGCAAACGAGGTCAAAGTACAATAAACTAGTGCGGTTTACTTGAAAAGTTTTAAACGCGGTTACTTATTAACAAGAGCTGTTAGGTAAAGTTGATTTTGCAGCGTTTCCCCTTGAAGACATCAGCAGCTACACTGGGCGTTCTTTAACGTAAGCGCTAGAGGGCAGGGTGGTGCGAAACCGTACAAACACCTTGATCACCCATTCGTAGCTGAGCAATGCATCAATGTCAATTTCTACGTCCTCTATGAAGCACCTCACTTTGTTGCTGGTGCTGTCAAAAGGGGCTGGTGATAAGGCCTCCCAAAAGCTGAACATATCGGCTGTAGGTGTCGGAAGCGGCTTTGATGTCGAATCCCATATTGCGAGGCCACTGCACATCTTCGGTAAAAGGCTGGCGGAGCTTCTGACATCGTCCGTCGACGGTACGCATGACCAGCCAGCTATGCGCATCTCCATGGGGCCGCAAAACGTGACGCAATCCAATATTCATTGCCACTTTACCCCTGTGGTCTTTCCATTAAAGTGATTTGATTACCTCTAATTAGTGACAGAAAAAAAACATTTAATTACCCGAAACGTTACTGTTTGAGAACAGTAATTGATTTATTACAAAACTACACAAAAAGTAATTACACGTAATCAGTTACGTACAGCCTTTGTCAAAATTGTAGAGTCCAGGGGGCCTGCTTCTGGGCCGCATAGTGGCGCTGATTTAGCATTAGTGGATGTTCTTCCTGCTGAAAAGGGCAGGACAAAAAAATCATTTAGCCATTAGGAGATTCGGAACACTGGAAATGCATTACAAGCCGCACGAAGTGGCTCAGAAGTAGACCGCCCGGGCACTGCCTTTTTTTTTTTACAAAGACTGTGCAACTTTGGCTTGCTGTGATATAGTGTTGCCTGTGAGACGCCGTTATGGAGGATAAACTGACTCCTGCTAAAACTTTGGGTACTTGAACGCAGCCCGAGAGGACAACGTATTTGAGGGGGAGCTGTTGATGTGCTTATTGCGTTTTATTCGTTAGCAGGAACTAGGTTGAGTTCTAGTATGACGTTCTTGTGTCTCTAGTAGTCTTTGGAGAAATGCCGTGCGTTCTTTGTGGATGACTTTGAGGGAGGTGTTTGTGGTGCAAGATCGTGGGCAACAGATAACAGGTAATAGATTAGAACTATTACTGGAAAGCGAGTTTTTTCTTCACTTCCCGCAATCGGGTCGTGTCCAAGAAATTCATCAAAAATGAAAGATATGGATTAGAGGAGTAGATATGCGAATGATGAGAAAGAGAACTGTAATAAAGATGTAGTGTTAGAACGCGAGAGTGGAGAATTCTGCCTATTAAACACTGATAATATAAGGAGGATACATGATGCAGTGTATAAGGCATGGGATATGACGGAGACGATGAACTGAGGTTCTATCTACTCACAACAAAGAACGGCAGACTATTTTGATTTTGTGCGAAGTATGAGCGAAAAGACAGTGAAAAGCTAGTCAGGTTGATGGCTGACATCATTATAATAGCCTATATATTGCGGTGTAGTGTAATTAAATAAGTTACAAAAAATGTTTTTCGCATATTCGTCTGATTATTTTTTACCATAATTTTTGTGCCAAGGCATACTTTTCGGGATCGGAGACGAACACGGATGTGGAGAAGAGTATTCCGCAAATGAATAAACAGATAAATAAATTACAGCATTTTTGCGCCAAGAACGGTAGGAATGACGTTGACTTGCTGTGCATTTTTACGTTACCGTCGATGAGGCTGGGGCTATGATAATAGTGAATACCATCATTTGCTTCGCTATCCTACCACCATAACAACGTGCACGACATCGGTTGCAAAACAATGGGAAGACCGGTCGTTCCGCGACGTGAATGCTGCTACGAGACCCTTAGCCAGTGGATACACAATGCCATTGCACCGGGCCCTGACGAGCCGTGGGACACTGAACGGCATTGCCCGCGGCTCTGATATCTTCTCCGTCAATATAACGAGGCTTTTATGATCAGAGCCACACAGCCGCACTTTGTGACCGTGTTGACAGAGCTTTTATATGCAACCAACAGCATTGGAAGAATAGCACAGGTGTGGCTTGCGGCGATGAGTCATTACACCTCTCACGTCTATATAATACCCGTCTGCAGCTTGCCTGCGAAATGGGTTTACGGAGAAAGTCCACTTTTTTTGCCAAGCACTGCGAACACAAGCTTCCTCACCTCTACATCATGGTACTGACACGGCAACAAAGTGCTTGAAAGTCGTAATGAGCGCCTAACTAGCACCGGCGTCAGGGGGCTGACATAGCGGAAGCAATGGGATGTTTTTAGTGCGAAACAGAAAAACACTATCTGCCCTTTGCAGCATGTGTGCTGCGATTGCCGCACTAGTGGCGAATCTCCCCTAGAGTAGAAGTCTGCTTCTAGGTACCGTGCCAGCTCCTAAACTTAGGCTCCCGACCATAGCGACTGTGGAGCCGGTAGCAGGTCTGTGGCATATGCGCGCTAAGCGAAACACGCCCTCTTATAATGAGATGCTACAGAAAGTGGACGAAGCTAACTCCGGTTCGGATGGAAAAGCGACGATGGTGTACACATGCAAATGCCTCGAGTTTGGACAAGACACATTTCGTTTCTTTATATTTGAAGATTCATAGCACTTATGCCATCTAATTGATAGTGGGAGGTATGCAACAACTTCTTTGCAGGCAACTTCAGGGCCGGCTTGCACGATAAAGTCCAAGCTAAGTCCAGACTTAAATGGTGTCTTTAGAAAGACCAAGCTTATTTAAGACGGCTCGTGTTCCGAACGTCAAACGCTTCGTGTTCATGTTCACCAGAGTGGCTTCCCAGAACGGCCTCAGCAACCACCTGGGGAATTTTTCTTTGTAACACAATATTTGACCGCAAAAAGCAATGGCACAGATTTTACACAACGCAAAATTGACGGAATGTGTACATCTTACAGCAGGGACAGTGCCAGCGCATCCCTGTATTTCCCTAATTTCTCTACTTAGACACCTGGCGTCCTTGTGTCTTAACCAAGACAGCACTAGAGTCGTAATCATACAAGCGACTTATTCAAGTCAGGACTGAAGCCCAGTCTTGACTCCAGTCTTAAGCGGCCATGCTAGTGGCCTATTCTTTAGACTCCAGTTAAGTCTGGACTTAGCTAAGACAGTCTTAAGATTGTTTTGTGCAAGCGGGCCCAGGTGTCATTGCAAGCTCCGTGCGATCTTAAACGGAAGAGGTCGCCGGTAGTGACTCGGTATTATTAGCGCAGTGATGGCTTCTGTCTGTCTTCGCGGTTTTCCGGCCCAACATTTTCTATGTAAGTTCCTATGCAAAGCTCTACAGCCACGCATTTTTTGCGGATGTAGGGATCGAGGTCAATCTTAGTCGTAGTGGAGTTGTTGCACGAAGTGAATTGTAAATAAAGTCTTATGTTTGAAAATCATCGTATTCTGAGGAGTTCGCAAACTTCATTATTTTATTTCTCTTGTTGTCGGTCTGCGTCCTTTATCAGCAGTGCCGTTTTAAAGGACCTCAGGGTGACGTTCGGCACGAGCAAATGAAGTAATGTACTCCTCTTCCTTCTCTTCGACGAGGGCGCGCGCGGCGTGGTGTTCGTACAGAGGCTTAACTCGCACCGGCAAATGGGCACTTCATGGACATGGGTCCTTCGCCGTAGTGGCGGCTTTGTTATATGCAGGAAGGAATAGATTTCCTCTCTTTGGGACATTCTTCTTGTCGTACAATTGCAGTAGTGCTTTTCACTCATAAGTGTGTTGCCGTTCCGCTCCATAGCATAATATTTGTTCCTGAAGTTGAGTTATCATGGAATGAGTTTTCAAATCAGTGTAAGTTACGTCGAAACAGCTTACATTGAGTTCTGCTGTTTGGATTGAGCCTATACAGTCTTTCATTTGAGAACGGACACGCCTAGTATATTGCAACAGCGTCCGGCAAACTGAGCATATTTTAAATATGAAGGCAAAGAAACGCCTCAGTGCGTTCAATGCCGAGTCGATGGTTTGCGTTTCATTCTTCCGGACCCAGATTTTGGACAACGCCATAGATCAACAGTGTCTTTCAACAAATGACGTAAACTGCAAAAGGCATATGTGGGAAGATGACATGTAGAAGCTATGGCTGGTTTATGGGGTGTAACGTCCCAAAGCGACCAGTGTTATTAGAGACGCTGTAGTGGAGGCCTCCAGAGATTTCGACCAGCTGGGGTTTTTTAACGTACGCTGGCATCGCACAGCACACGGGCGCCTTGATTTTCGCCGTCATCGAAAACGACCGCCATGGCAGGTATTCGATCCCGAAACCATCGGCACAACAGTCGATTGCTAACCACTGCATCACTACAGCGGGGCCAATAGAAGCTATAAATACAAATCTAAACTGTTATAGCACAGTGACTAAGCTTTACTCCTGTCGCCGGATGTACCTGCGATATATCAGTGGTGTGGGAGGAGTCTGTCTTTGGACTCCATCTTACCTTATGTCGCCGGATATAAAGCTCACATAATTTCCTCAGGGATGGAAGTAGAATGTTCACTGCGCTTAGGACAAGGAGTGTTGCGATCAGCAGATGCAATGCACGGAAGGAAAACTTAGCGCAAATCCTCACCGACTGGATGATCTATCAGCGCTTTGAATTTTCCAATATTCATTTCAACTCCCAGTGAAAATGTTCATGCTCATTAAAAAGCAGCTTTTATTATAAGAGTGCCAGCCCGAATGTCCCCCGGTGAGCATGAAAATAAAGATGTTACCTCATCTTATTTATTCTACCAGGAAGGTCATTAGACAGAGACTTTGGAATGCATCTTAATTCAACTGTCACCAATCTAAAAATTCTTCACGACCTGGCCTGTGCCAAGAATAACCAAGTACAGATCGTCATAATTATTGGATTATTTCCTAAATGTATTTTTTCTTGTTTGTTATTAGAAGTAGGTTCAGAAGCTCAACTGTCTACCGACGATGGGTCTGTTACTCGCTGAATAGGCTATTCCGTGTCTAACTGTTACCAACACGTGAAATGCGCTTGCAGTCACGTAGATGTCATCATTACCTTCTTTTCAAGACAATGTAATGAGGGCAGGGGAAGAGGAGAGGGAAAGCGCCAAATGGTGACACACTTTGGGATAAGTATTTTACGGGTCAGTTACAAGCACAAAATCATGCAGTCGGTTTTTCCCGTACGATTTTTACGTTCCTACAACTGGAGCGAATAGTTAGACATATTAATTTTCTCTGGTCGTCGAACATGCTGATGCAAGACGTAGTCGGAAAAGCATTGACAAATTGTCCTTTCTCAAGCGAGTCCAATTTCGTTGTACCAGCCAAATGACACAGCTTACTTACTTCAGACTTATCCGATCAGCCACCCTGTATTGCGACATAATGTTGTTCCAGCGGAGTCGAAAGCTCTGTGGCTTAACTTAAGTGTAAAGAAAAGCGGCACGGCTTATCTACAGGCGCTTCTATTGCACGGATTCGTTTACTGAGCACATTTCACTCATTGACATCGCGATCATGGAGAACAGAGCGAACGGTGAGCACTTATAACTTTTATACTTTCTTGCGTAATGCTTTAGAATTGAATTCCGCGCCTTTTTTCAGTCAAACGTGCCCGACTAGCGCGGCAGAAGCATTACTTCGAATTGTTTTTTTTTTAAAATATCTTTCGCCGTTTTTGTCGTAGTACGATTCCTGTAGAGATGCTTCTAAAAAGCTGCCGTTACTGCTCAACCTACGATAGAAAAACTCACTATGAATTCAGAGCCATCAATATGGATATCAAGTTAGGTTTTTTCATTGAAGACACATTCCTAAATATCGCAGTGTTTTTCCGTACGCACTATAGTCCGCGGTGTTTCAATTGGTCGACTTCTGCGTATAGCTGCGCATAGCGTATAGAGGAGGCGGCAGAACATTAGGTGGGCGGATAAGGTTAAGAAGTTCGCAGGGGTCTAGCGGATGCAGCTAGCACAGGGTCCTGGTTAATTGGAGAAAAAATGGGAGAGGCCTTCGCCCTGCAGTGGGTATAATCCGGCTGATGATGCGCATAACTTCCACTGTACTTGTTTCAGTCTTGAAGCCGTGCCTATCTCGGTAAAAATCATATGTTTTTATCTTGTACCTATCTCCATACTATTCTCATGTAGAACTGATAGCCTTCTGAAATTGATATAGTGGAAAAGGTAACGGAGGTATTAAAGGCATAAATACTTCGGAGTGGACTGTTTTCAACGCGAATTCCTCTGTTTTCTTTCAAATCAGTTCGTTTAAGTTTCTCGTATATTCAGTCGGACGAAATACCTGACGAAACTATGTGACTGTAATGAAAACAAGTTAGTGAGCGATATTTATTGTGATTAGTAGAGTAAGATGTAATAGATTTAAAACTCCTCAGGATAGAGTCCAAAACCAAGGGTGCTTTCTCAAATTACGCTCATTACGTTCAGAAACAGCCATCATTTAAATGCATCGTTTTACCTACATCTCATTATGCTACCCGTGTTAGTAATTATTATAATTGGTTATTATAAGAAAAAGGTCGTAATGGCTATTAGGTTCGTTTTAAATTGAGAACCTTTAACTAGAGCGCAAATGCGCAAGGCGAGTCATTTGGATGAGCGTAAAAGGTGTGAACTCGCTGCTCTAACTAATACCGCGTTTTTCGTACGCAACCATCCTTTCCCCCACAGCGGAAGTAAGCGTAATGGTACAGAGTACGGCGCTGAACACTAGAAAGCTTTAGCATAGCATGATGTACTGCGCATGCTAAGATCGCCTTCACTGTACTAGGTGGTGCCGCTTGCAGGACGGCGAGACGCAGGCGTCGGGAGAAAACAGCGCGTGAGCACTGGCGGTGCGCGGTGGCCGATCGTGGATTGCGTATGCTATGCCTCTGTACTAAAGCTCGACCTTTGCAAGAAATAAGCCGGGCTGCTGAAGGAACAAAAATGGGACACTACACTGCACTGCGTCAGAAACAATAACAATCAAGCAAACAAACGAACAACACAAGCGCATGCTGTCAGTTCTCGCACCTCTACTAAACAGTAAGTAACCAACCTTCAGTTTTTTGCTTCCTATACTGTGGTGGCGGCTGCATTTGAAGAGCACTCAGCGAAATATTGATGTGCCTCGTCAACTTCTCTTGGTAATGCATCGTAGTGTCGAATATTTTGCTGAAGCAGTGCCCTTGTGATAATATTTCGAAGCGTGCACACACTCAAGATGGCTTTTCAAAGAAATGCTTCGGCAGAATGAATAGGCGTTTACAGACGACAGTTTGCTTTAGCATCATTGCGGGGGGTGAAAATTTTGCAAATTAGTACCAAAGCCTAATCGCTGCGCCACTCATCATGTTTTCAGTTACGAAGTGGAAAGCAAATGACCCGAGCACATTATCCGCTAACTATTATTACAAAATTTGCTAATAAATTGCATTTTTTTTAACAAACATGTGGCCTTACGTTTTATTCTTTTGTTTCTGCTGATGTTAAATTATGTCGGAGACAAAGACCTTCGTGACGAGTCAAAGCCTGTCTAAGCCGGTGCAGGATGATCTGCTATAGCAGGCGGGTAAGAACTACGCTGGTAAATGTGAAAGCCTGGTGCATGCTCTCCAAACTACGATGGTGAATGCGGTGGACGCCGGTCGACATAACATTGACCAGTCTATGTCCGCTTGCGCGCGTCAGTGAGACTTTTCTACAGTAGTAGGTTCCAATGTGGCCACTAGTTCCATCTTAGTGAAAGACTGTACTATTAATAAATGAAAAATTGCAGAGTTATGACGTGTTGATCGCAGTAACCCTTGCGAGTAACAAATTTTGATCCCAGTGGCCTTATATGAGCATAAGCAAAATAAACAAACGCAAAGACAGCTGCCATTGCGACTGCGAACAGATATCAAAATGCCCTCCTGTTAGCTTCCAAAGGGAACGATTCAATGAAATATGGGCGATTACAGGGGGCACACCCTGTCATCACTATTACTCAGAGACGCCTCTAAATCCTCGAGCTAAATAACGACCTGCCTGGAGCAGCTTTTCGCAGTTCCATCTAGTTTCTCTTGGCGCTGAGACAGTGATACGATCAAGCCAATGAGGAGTTCCATTTTTTTAATAATTTGCTTCGACTCCTCTACTCATATCACAAAACGCCTGGATTAGGAGCTGTCTTCGGTCGGGCTGCGTCTAGTAAATCCAAGGCCGGCCGCGGTACTACGTCAAGATAACGTTGTTGTATCGATGAAAATGGTAATGCAGTCAGGAACAGGTATTGGTACTGTAATATTACCTTGCTTGTTTTCGTAACAAAAGCTTTTGTGATATGAGATCCCCCCCCCCCCCCCCCCCCCCCCCCCCCCCCCACACACACACACACACAAAATAATGAGGTTGCTCGCTTTCTGTCAGAGAATAAATTACTGGTTGGTGTATAAAGTAATTGCGACAAAGGTAAGAGAGAACATGCCTTCGATATATTTTCTGGCCATTTCGTGTTTGCGCGTGTTGAATATTTTGGAACGCCTTGCGCAAAAAATTTGCATCGGCTGTAGTCTGTGAAATTAAGCTGAATTTTTTATTGTCACTTGGCTTTTAAAACAAGTTGCACCAGCCGACTGACACTGGGCGTACGCTTAATGCAGTAAATATCTGATTATGGCTAGGGTGTTTAAAGAGCAGCTGTAGTTGGCCAAACACCCCGTGCCGAATAATCTGCATTATTCACGGGGGCATCGTGTCATATATCTACGACCTATGCTACGCGTTCAATTAATATGCACTGCAAATCTTTATAGTTCACAGTTCTTACACAAAGTGGTAAATGGGTATATTGCCTTTGAATAAATTATTTCGAACTTTGAAAGCTCTGCCTCTAACAGAAGACGAAGGTTTTTGCGTCAAAAAGAACAAGACGCCCTGTTCCTAAAACCAACGTTTTCAAATATACTTACACAACATACTCGCCGCCGCGCCCATAGGTAGCAACCAGCACGCTGTAGTTCCTGCCACCGAGGCGCTGCGATCGAAATTTGAGCGATTCATCGGGCGTCATCTGCTAGCGCGCCGCAGGTTACACAGGCTGTCCAAGGGCAAAGTTACACCACGCGTTTGCTTTTGGTTTTTCTGTAGGGCTGTTTAAGTGTTAATAAAGTGCTTCGATATCGCTTCAGTAGCATTCAATGTGAGTGCACATAGATACGTTTTAGGTTACGTCAAAGTAGTAGCGTTCTATACTTGTGTTGCTTGTCCGAGCTACCTGACCTACTTGCGCTCTTATGATCACAAATGTTACCTATTGTCTGTTCTGCTGGCTGCGGTTTCCAACTGCCTACTATAAAACCTCGCCAATATTTTTCCGATGACTGCGTGGAGGAGGCATGAGAGGATGCAGGTGGGGATGCATGCATCCGGTGATATACCTTGTGGAATTCTGGCCAGTTTGCGAACTGCCGCTTAAACTCCCTGGACCCTGACCTGAAGCTCCGGCTTCCACCTGGCCTACCCCGACGCGAAGAAACTTTGTTGTGCCGCATGTGGGTTGGTGTAGCATTTACAAACTCGTATTCTTTATGATAGGTATGAAAAACAGCCCTGCATGTACAAACTGTGGGTGCGACGAGTCTATAGGCTACATTCTTTGTGAGTGCCCCATATACAGTGAGGAAAGACATTGCCTATGCCGTGCGCTGGAGCATCTAGATGGACGCCCATTGACTGAAATTAAGATTTTAGGTCCCTGGCCACGGTGATCGTCTGCGGTGAAGGCCTCCCAGGCACTGCTCCGCTTTATGAAAAGCACAGGCCTAATCGAAAGACTATGATTTTGCTGGTTACGTGATATGACTGTGACGTCATGTGATGTGGCATGTCTGTGATGTGACTGTACTAACTTCACCCATCCCTCTCTCACAAATTTTATATCCACTCACCCCTTTCCCCCAGTGCAGGGTAGCAAACCGGTTTCTTTTACGAGTTAACCTCCTTGCCTTTCCTTCTCCTCCTCCTCCTCCTCCTACAGATATTAAAACAATTCTGAACAAAGCACGTACGATTCAGTTTCAGTACCATTTCCACTGCCGTATTAGATTCTCTCTCTGAAACAAGTTTTGATTTCTACCTTTCCCGCTGTGCTAGTGTCACGCAGTCATTCTCGCGGGTTTTCTGTCAAATAAGTGCAGGCGCGTCATCGAATATAAGTGTGAAACGCGAGCATGTAAATTGATTGCAGGGCTGTAGGAAGCCGACTGTGTCTGTTCTGGCCTAGAGAGAGTGCCCAACACTTTACAAAAAATTGTCTCTAGAGTAGCTTGGCAGGCACGGCTCCCATCCTCTTCTACACGGCTGATCATTCCTCGGCAAAATCAGGAGTTCCCAGTAAGGCTGATTAACAAAATGTTTATTAACCTGTTGGCTCATTCAAACTATAGGACTCACACACGCCCATGCTCACCGAATTAATGAACTCAAACGCATTTAGACTCAAGACTTTCTCGGACAGAGAAGTGTGGCAGATACAAAGTCTTTCGCTTCCTATAAACTTATTTACATTTTTTTTATCCTTCATTGCGTAGGGTTCGTGTACTCACCTCGAACTCCGAAGGCCCTGGGTTCAGTTTCCATCATGACATTTTCTGGTTAGAGTTATTGCATGGTCATCCATAAGAAGCTTAGAGTCAGTCCGACTAGTTTTGACATGTTCCTGCATTAATATGGTCAAGTTGCATGGACATTCCTTTCTTCGTGGTGTAGACGGACGGACAAAGGATAAGATTGGATAGACACCGGAACCTATGTGACGAGACGCAACGTGTGAGTGTATGCTACAGTATCAGCCAGAATGCGACGGGAGACAAAAATAGTTCTCTTTTTCATTTTGTATTAACACCGTTCAATCATATCCGGCCGTTTTTCTGCGTCGAGTTTCATCTCAAGAACGGACCGGTGACATTCAAGTAACGCAGATGTCCGAAACCTACAAGAAAAGGCTCTATCAATCAAATCAAGACACGTGAAATCGATTTCATGTGTCTCATGTAAATGCAAGACAAGAAGAACGCTCTCAGGGAGCGGTCAGTGCTTTGTAGACCCATGTTTATCCCCTAACCTCCTTCCAAACAATGAACGCTAACTCGGCGCTGCCTGACTAGCACGCCACAATATTCGCATTCATTTCTGAAAGCTTGCCCTATTTCACAGATAAGGCTGCCATGCGAGCGCCGTTGGATGATAAATGACAAGTGAACAGATCCCGTACTTGCTACCGTTTTCTTGTCCGCCTGGAATCTCGTCGAAGATCCTATTCCAAACCCGATACCATTTTCTCCTTTTATTTGTATTTTACTACTTTTCATTGCGCAGAATGAGATTGCGTGCTCTTCTCACGCTGTTTCCAAGTACGATCGATGATTTATCTCCGGCTGTTCTTGGGTATCCTAGAAAAAGACCCAGACCAATAGATCGCTCGAATACCAAGAGTTCTGCAGAGATCCTTGCCTGACAAAGCATGAAGCACTCTTGGTTTTCTGCACTCCATACCTTTGAAAAAAGCTACACTATTCAAGGTTGTAACGGCGAAGCAACATCATGCATTCGTGTTTGAATACCGGTCCCAGTCAAATAAACCTATAGAGCAGCACACAGTGACAGATTAAAAAAAAAATCTCATTTTCTGAGCGCATATATGGCCGTTGAGAAACTTGAACCCAAAGTGCAGCAGTTCTCTAGAAATGTTACCTGGAGCTTTACGGATAGGAAGAAGGTTATCAAGTAAAATGCACTCGAGGAATCTCGCTAGGAGACTGCATTGCGATGGCGCAGTGGACAACGGCAGGGAAGTTTCAGCTACGCATCATTGTCTGTTCGTTTATCCAAGTGAAGTTTTTGGTTTCCAAGAGGCAAGGATACTTGCAAGCGGCTTTATAAAGGGCGGACAGCTAGCGGAAAGTAATACAAAATTTCGTGAATTAATATTTACCTGGTAACAGTGTGTTCCTCGGAAATCGAACTCATTGCCGTACGACTTGCCATTACTCGAATAGTAGCAAGACAGGATCGGGCTCCGTGCACCTACCATGTTTACACAGATTCACAAGCAGCGTACACTGCATGCCGCGCAGGGAGAGCAGACTATGCCATTCTGAACACTATTCGAACACAAGCCCGTCGCCTGAGAGAGGAGGGCTACACCTTAATTATCAAATGGATTCCTGCACACGAAGGAATCACTGGAAACGAAAAGGCACACCAGGCAGCGCGCGCAGCAGCTCTTTCCGCACCTTTGCCTGGATCCACATTCGTTTCCGCTTCGTGGCCCCCTGAGGACGTTACGCATCCGTCGTCGCCTCATATGGATAGGGCGGAGACATGGCATCGAGCACAACGCTATCGTCGAAGCATACTCCAGCACTTGGCCAACCCTGAGCAACTATATCGCCGCCCAGGTAGCTCATTCCGGAGAGTGGAGGCAGTACTCCTTCGCCGAGCCCAGACTGGTCAGCTTCTGTCACCCGCGAAGCTGCACCTCATAAACCCGCAGGTATACCCTTCTCCTCAGTGCCCGACATGACCGGCCAGAGGCACGGCCGAACATCTCCTGTGGAGCTGCCCTACTTTTGACGCAGTACGGGAGAGAGCACTCAAGTCCCTGGGCGGGCTTCGACTTGCAACCCTGCAGGCATGGGTCGATCCCCCATCGCACATCGGGCTATCAGACGCAACCCGGCTCTGGCGAACTTTTCTTTCTTACTTCAAGGAAGAAGAAGGAACAGGTCATTACTTCGCGGAGCCGACCTCGGGACGACCCTACCTCGAGGAAGAAGTGGACACCGGTCCCCCATATCTATCCCAACCTTCACCCCCACCCTTAACCGCTCCCCCACACCTACATCCATGAAGCAACTTAGTTCTGCCGCAAGGTAAACGCCTACCGTAAGCAGAAATAAAGGCGTAATAAAAATAATAAAAATAATATTTACCTGCCATTTTTGAACGTTGCAGTGGCAGCGTAAAATTCCAGCTGCACTTGCGTAAAAACAAAGGTAAAAATTGCTCGTCTTCGCTCTTTTTCCTTGTGTATCTCCTCTCGAGCGTCCTGACCTCACGAGGTTAGACTATGCGTTATTTCTTGGCTCTTAGGAACCTTATTCATCTTACTTCTCAATAGACTCAAGGCAATTACATGACTCAAAGTGGTGACACCAGCCATTCTTCGAACGATAGCCCAACTCTCTGTACTGTCATGGCTACGCCGATGTGATATGCCTTTAAATTAGGTACTGCTGCAAAAAAAAAAAAAGCATTTTTGTGTAGGTGTGCGGGAACTGTCCAGTGTCCTCCAAAATTAGGCCGACCACTTATCTCCTGATGGTAGCCATGCATGGTACTCGCGTATTTTGTCTTGTTTATGAAGACGAAAATCTTACTTGGCTATTTTCTGAAAGTGTGTCGAGAAAACGTGGAGGCAAACAGCTGAGCAAAATGTAATCTGATATGACGCCGCATTGAGATGAAACTGGTAGTCATATGGATGTGTATGTATTAATAAGTGGTATATAAATGTCATGTCACGCCTAGTCATATCATGTGAGTCATATAGTTAAGTCATGAGTCAAACAGATCGGGATCCAGTGAGAATGACTATGGAGTCCATGACTAGTCTATCGGTCATGACCATAATTAGTGCCTAGCTATGACTTGCTTAGTGATAAATAAAAAGAGATGCGTCATGACATTTAAAAGATTTAAGCTATGACACTCTAGCCGCTACTAAAGACCAGCCAGCGCACATGCTTTCTCCTTGCTCCAATGCAGACCTCTACAGTGCTCTCAAAGTATCTGCTCTCCCCGCTGTCAGAATGACATTGCACGAGAGTCAATACCGTGTTCTCAGTGAACATGACCAAACCTTTGCTCTCTTTAGTTCTCCGTCGGGCTGCGATATTTAACCTAATTGGATGGTCCTAGAACCCCTAACACAGCACTTACGTGCCTCAGCACAGTGTTTTTGCTGATGTGATGTTGATTTCAACCGGGGCTAACCTGTTTAAAACACGCACCGAATATCTCTGCACAGATCTTAATCTGCGCTGGCACCGGTGTGCTATCCCATGCCATCCCCAAAGTGACCAAAGAAAACATCCCTGGCTGAGCGCCAGCGCCGAAAATGGTGCTATCAAACTTCGTTTCCTCAATCGGGGCGATGGGCTCTCCACTACTGCAGTACTGTAATGAGGATGCGAACAGCGCGATAAGAAACGACACTGTGTAGTTAAGTTCCAAGAACACCACGGCGATGAGATGGTCCATTCCGGTCTGGATGAAAGAGGCACCATTCAAGTTTCGCCACGTCCCGTTATCACTACCAACTCTCCGATGGCTCGTTCCTGCCACTCTGGAGATAAAGTGCTCTTTGGCATGTGCGAACAAGAACTACAAGAGAAGACATAAAATAAAAACACAACAAATGAAAAGAGGCTCAGACTGGCGAGAATTCGAAAAAAGAGGACACCGCACATGCGCTCACCGGCATTTTCCAGAGATCCGCTTTACCCAAAGAAAGCGAAATACTTTTAAAGCGATATGATAATATGCACATGGTAAAACGGCACGCATACCGGAAACGAGCGCTTCCAACGCAACCTTTGCGGGTCGTACCTGACAGCTCCGCTGACATTCCACTTGTCCCTTATCTTGCTATCTCGATCGTTCCTCTTTCGTCCGAACAGACCGTATTCCTTCATTTTTCCGGCACTTTGTCCCCAATAAATGCTTATCTAGGCCTTTCGATATAAGTGTACCACCGCTTGGAGAGAGCGGATTATGAGTGCCCGCTTCCACACCACAATCAGCTTAACGGGCACTTCCTGTTCCCTGCTCCCAGAAAGCTCAACGTCTTGCTTCGTTTGTAGCGTTGTAAAAGAGCGCTGAAGAGAGAAAGTTCTGAGAAAGTTTTACAACATCTTGGCAGGCTGGGAAGCAAGATACCAATGAAATGCTATCTTTTATCCGGGCCTGCAGTTGTGCAGTGCTGATTGAATTTTTGAGACCCTCTCTGTTACTGCGGAAAAAGTTCTCAGCAATTTTTACAGTTTCGATTACGGCTGGCGATGGGTTCGTCAGTGAAATGTGAGACTGTGAAAAGTTCTTCAACTCAATTAACCTTGCCGGTGCCGTGTTGGTAATCAGCGAAGCGCGGCAGTAGTTCTGTTCTACTATTCTATGTTCTGTTTCTGTTCTACTTGAACACTGAAACGCGCAGCAGCAGCACGGCATCGCGTGCATGAAACTGCACGCGCGCAAGCCACAAGAACGGTACGACGAGGCAGTTTAATGGCGGCAGCGAGAAAATAAAAAACAAGCAAAACAAGATTTTGCGCGTGTTGATGACGTATGGTGACGTGTTTGTCACGTCAGGGGGCCCGGCAGCCAACGACAAACCAGAAAACCCGCCCTCATTCTCTCTTTGGAGAGGGGAGCGTAGAGGAGCGAGGAGGAAAGTGCCGGGAGAGGGAAACGGCGGCAGAGATCTTACAATTTCGCTACTTTCCAGAGATAGAGGGGCTTTAGTCCCAGCCCCATAGGGCCAGGAGCAGTCCACCTCCCCCTGTCAGGGCACGTTAGAGATCCCCAGGTGGTCGGAATTACTCCGAAGACCTCCATAGGGCCAGGAGCAGTCCACCTCCCCCTGTCAGGGCACGTTAGAGATCCCCAGGTGGTCGGAATTACTCCGAAGACCTCCACTATGGCTCCTCTTTCTCATTCTACTTTCACTCCCACCTTCCACGGAGCGGATCAGGTGTCCACATAAACAAGTGTGACAGATACTGCACCTTTCCATTCCTGTAAGCCAATTATTATTAATTGTATTTTTTGTACCAGTATTGACTGCCATATTTAATAACTGTTTAAAAAATGCTTCATTTCCTTGCGCGCGAAAAATGGCACGCGTGTTTCCTGTCTTCAAGTCAGGAAACAAATCTGATGTTTCCAATTATCGTCCGATTTGTCTTCTATATGCAACCTCTAAGCTTTTTGAATTAGCTTTGCACAGCATACTTTCCTTCATCTCAAACGTATCATAGTACCGAATCAACATGGCTTCATATTGGGTCGCTCTACTTCTACCAACCTAGTCACGTTTATGACGTATGCCTCTGCAGCAGTCCTTCAGAGAGGTCAGGTTGACACTGTGTACTGTGATATGAGCAAAGCTTTCGACGTTGTTACTCACTCACTACTTCTTGAATAGGTTCTACTATCTGGCGTCGAAGACTTACTCGTAGCCCTCCTACGCAACTATCTCCTTGATCGCTCCTCTTTTGTCAGTGTCAATGGACAGACATCCGTTTACCCTGCAATCAGTGGATTCTGTATTAGGCCCGCTTCTCAAGAACTCCTCGTTTCTTCTTTATGCACTTTGGAAGTCACATCCTCAGAACTCTCGATGTTCACATCCTAACTAACAACCCCACACTCCTCTCCATCCCACGTCCTATCCACTCCAACCTTCTTGTCAAACCCCTTCCCCGAAACTCCCATCCACAACACCACGAGCCCCACCGCCGAGCCCGGGAAAAGGCGCTCCACAAATATTACGGCTCCGAGACTGATGCCGTATGGGTGGACGCCGCATGCTCGGGCGATGAGGCGGCGGCAGCCGCGGTGAACTATACCCTTCAGTCCATTGCAACTCTCCCCCTCCCCTCTGTTACCTCCTCAGGAGTGGCCGAGTAGGCAGCGATTGCCCTTGCAATTGCCCACACGGAAGCTAGATATATACTAAAAGACTAAAAAACTGCACTACTAAATTTCGCACGTGGGCGAGTTCATGTTTCTGCTTTTTGCATACTGACTTCGCCCACTGCCAACCCGCCCCGCCACGTAGAGCTTATCTGGGTGCCTGCGCACTCGGGGAACCCTGGCAACGAGGCCGCCAACAGCTTAGCCCGAGGTCTAATGCGCCGGGCACAGGCGGTCCCCACGTCGGAGTTCTCCCGAGAGCGCATGCACATGTTTAAAGAAATGACTTAGGCCTACCGGGTCGAGAGACAGATCTACCCCTTACTTCACTCTTCCCTCAGCAATAACCACCAAACACTATAAAGCCGCCTCCAGACGCGAACCCTCCCGTCCCCTTACATTAGGTCCCGTTACCACCCCACTCTCACTGACCCCTCCTGCATCATTTGCAACCACCCCACTGCCACACTCGCCCACATTCTATTCCAATGCCCGGCGGATCCTGAAGTGCTCCAGACCCCGCGGGGGTCTGGAGCACTTCACCACCTGGGAGGAATGGGAGACTCTGCTACGCTCTGAGGACCTGGTCCGGCAAAAGACCGCCACAGACCGAGCTGCCGACGTAACCGTAGGAACATGAACGTTTGAGTGTAGTGGGGCCGTGCGGGGGCCCAGGGTCCTGCGTGCCTTGAACTCCTGTGTTAAAATAAATGTTTCTACTACTACTACTCTTCTTTATGCTGATGATATAAAAATATTCAAGGTAATACATTGTTTTCTAGATTGCTTGTTGTTGCAATCGGACATATCTACTTTTTCTGATTGGTGTGCGAAGAATTGACTTACCCTCAATTCTTCCAAAACTAGGGTTGTTTCATTTACTCGCAACACACACAGCTTTTTCTACCATTATTCTCATAATTCTGTGCTGTTGGACAGGGTTGATGAAATTAATGAACTTGGTGTACTTTTGGACCGCACCCTCAGCTTCTCCTCTCATAGTAAACGCATTGCACAGCGGGCTATGTGCACACTCGGATTCGTTTGCAGACTTTCGAGAGAGTTCCGTACTCCACTTCCATTCTTAAAACTGTACCTGTCCATGTGCTTGCCGCTCTTGGAGTACATGTCAGTTGTTTGGAATGGCACTTGAAAATTGAACTTGGACAAGGTTGACAGAGTATAAAATTTTTTTTACGGATATTTCGATATCACTTTCCTTGCGCAACTTCCTCTTCTCGCTCCACCAGGAGCACCCAACTGAATCTTCCTTCTCTTCACTGGCGTCGTGTCAGTGTTGATACAATTTTTCTGTACGAACACCTTCATTGTCACATTATATGCCATCAGCTCTTAGAGTACAACCTACCGCGCGTTCCGTGAAAGAGCACGAGGGAATTCAGACCATTTCAAGTTTCTCTGCCTCTTAATTCCCATTCCCCTCTGGACAGAATGCAATGGTTATTTAACTCTTTTTGTGCCGTCATGATTGTGACGTCACACAACTGGAAGTAGAACCGAAAAAGGGCAAAGAAAGGGATTGACGCACATTTTTGAAAGTACCAAAGACTAAAATGAACAAACAAGAAGTGAATTAAGCAACTAGAAACTACCTGAAGCAACCAACAGCAGCGTCCATGCTTTCGAATTGCTTCAATGCAGATTCTGCAGTGCTCAAATGTATTACCAACCAATCTCGGCTCCTCGGCGTCAATCACATTAAGACGACCTCTTACAATCCGACTTCCAACGGTATCATTGAAGGTTTCACCGGCAGTTGAAAGCTTCACTCATGGTGTCCGCTTCCCCTGCACCTAGGATTGACCGCCTACCCTTCGCCCTGATTAGTCTGCGCACTGCACTACGCTGTCACTTTTCTACCTGTGCAGCAGAGCAGACGTTTGGCACTACTCTTCGTATCCCTGGCGAGTTGTCACAGATTACGCCTGCCAGCTACGTAGCATTATGAGCACTGTCATCACGGCAGAGCCAGTGTTGTCGTCAAATTCACGTCACCCCCCCCCCCCCCCCCCCCCCGACCTTCGGCAGTGCATTCACGTCTTTGTTCGCCACGACGCCGCACGTCCACCCTTACGGCCACCATATGATGGTCCATTCCAAGTGCTCCGGCGTGCTCCTAAGCAGTTTCTACTGCTCATCAACGGCCGGGAGGACACGATATCCGTTGATTGTCTCAAACCTCTCCACCTTGAATCAGACGTCATCACCAACTGTGCCACTCAACCCCTCCCGATCATGCCTGTTCTCGCCTCGTACGATTCGCACCCACAGCGTCCACTTTTCGCCACTCCCCTTCGCTCATGGCTTCATCGCTAGAGGAAGGGGGGGGGGGGGGGGGGCAGTGGCATGCATGCCATCGTAGTCCCGCCGAAAAAGAAGACGGCAGTCTCAGCACGCCTGCCAGGCACGCGCAGTCCGTTCTTCGTAGCAGCAGGACTGACTGCCCTGCTGTTCGCTGTCCCGTTCCGGCCTCGCTCAGCGGGTCCTGTCAAATATATTTATGAGGACCCGACAACGAGTGTGTCTGTGGTTCATCTCCACATATTGAACAGTACATTATGCAACCAAATCTCGCTGAAGGGTTCTTTTTTGCTTGCAGGTGACTTTAGATAAGAATATCTAGATGCAGTCTCAATCCTTATCAGTGGATTCTTCATATAGGAGATGTCTCAGCGAAATGCAACCAAGCAATTAAAAACGACAGTGTGTCCTAGCCCAGCTAAATCAAGTGAAGGCTGTTACACGCAGTATGCAGTATGCCCTTGTTTTGTAATGTTAATTCCTAAAGATTATAATCAGCTAACTCTGTGTTATTGACTTCAGAACAAAAAAAGGTATCAATATAGGAGGCACAGACGAGATGAAAAATAATAATAAACGGTGTAGTGAAATGTTTCCACTGCAGTGCAATTTCTACAGCTGTTCTTTGCAAGCCTTGAAAGGAAGTACAGCGTTATGTTTTGCTTGCGAATGTCCCTTATCCAACGCATGCTCAAAGCTCCACCGGGGAGAGTGCTTCAGAGAAAAGCTGATTCTGGTCACTGAGACGGGTCGCAGAAGCAGCCCTACTTACTCAAGGATATTATTTTTAATTTGCTCGTTCACACTAAAAGCCGACAAAAAAAAATTTACTTTACAGAAACTGTAGCTTTAGGCGAACAATTAGTTCAGCTGATTTCTAAAAGTTATCTTCAACTTCCACATTGAGATTTTCTACCTGTACCATGAATTAAAATGTAACTAAGTACTTTATAATTAATTAACTTTGGAGAACGCAAAACATTCTAGAGTAGGCGGCGCGCCCCTGAATAAAAAACGATTCACAGCAACTAAATTTCCCAAGTGTAGGCACTGAAGGTACGTAACAAATGAAATGAATAATTCATTAAACACAGACGGTAATTAATCAATAGGAACTGCAAGAAGTACGAATGCTTCGCGTCTGCAAATTACGAAACGTCCGTACCACTGAACAATAGCTGTACAAAGTGGCGCGCCACTTTGCATAATTCCGAGCTCAGTGGAGATGGTTTCTTTCAGGTTCAGGTCACACTAGGTTAAGTGTTACTTCACGCGTCGTGGCAGTAACAAAGGAACACCACACAAAAAAAAAATGGTCGTGTATAAAAACACCTTTAATTGATACGATGGCATTTACATGAAGAAAATAATGAGAAAGCAGAGGTTCAGCGCTGTCCTCTTTTGAGTCGTTCAGTAAACTTTTCTCGGTACTATAGTCAGCACCGGCCGAGCCCGGTGTAACACAATGCGATGCCGCCAAGGAAGACTTTTGGTTTTGTCTTTCTTTATTGATTTCCATTAAATATTATTAAGCTGGCCAGGTTAAAATATGCTAGTATACAGCTTGAGAGACCCTTAATCCATTACTTTTGCCTTGGGACGGGCCTTTTTTGCTGAAACCTTGGCGAAATCTTAGAATTGTGCTCGTGCTTAGCCCGACGGAAGCGCTGTGGGCGAGGAGGCTGACGCAAGGCTATGTGCAAATCGACTGACTTCGGACTCATTGTTCGTTGGCACTCAGTAATCATTTATGCATGAGGTATTAGTGTATAGTTTTCCTCTGCTTGCGATCGCATCCTTTCTTTATCTCTTTTAGAGCAGTCGAACGACACACAGAAGAAGCGTGCTTCCACTTCGCCGAATAGCCACGGGCGGGTGGTCGAAGTTCGCGCACATCTTCGTGCTGACTACACGAACGTGGTATTAAATGTATCCCGTTCTATTATTGTGCAGATTTATGAAGACGATTTTTATCAACAGATGTAGATCCAAAGTAAAGAGTTGGAGGGGGATGGATGGGTTTGTTCGTAGCTTTGTCTCGTCAGTTGCAGTGCTGACAATTAACTGCGTAGCGCCATATTGTCACGTGCCCCCTATATATTCACATGACCCCCTGCTTGTGAGGAGTAGAGCGGAAAATGGCCGTGCTTAGCGACAAAGAACTCATTGTTGCATCCCGGAGGCAGAGCTTGGACACTTCTTGTAAGCAAAAATATACGGGTATTTGTGCGTTCGTGTTTCTTTTTTTGTACTCACGTGTATCGTCTAATGCTTAATGACTTTCTTCTCGAGTAGCCCGCCATTTATGCAACTATAGTGTACCACGATCCGTTAGCTTGATCAGCCACTGCGAGATACACTGCGCATGCCAACACTCTAATCCTTGTAACCCATACAACTACCTATATAACAGTTACAAGCAATAACTGCGTCTAAAATGAACGTTACAGTGCGAATGCTTTTGATGTTTTGATCAATCTAGACTGATGCATAGGTTACAACTCAAGAAGAGCGTTATATAAGTTATTTACGAAAGAGCTGCCCTGTAACTCATACAGAAAAATGACGAAATTCGGTTTTCATAGCTCTGTAACTGATAAAACGCACCTCTCTGATTAAGGTAACTTATAATTGGCGCGGCGATCCCGTAAAAATAAAAATAGAACTGGCAGTTTGTTTTTCAAGGACACTGCGTGTTTTTCCCGCCTTGCGATGCCGATCCTCAAGTCGGGGAAGCCGGTATGGTTGTTTTCTGTGTGCCAATCGTTTCTCATTTCCACGAGCGCGTATCTGTCCTTTTTGTGCCCACTACTGCGAAGGTAAAAAGTTTGTAACCATGCGGAGTAAAATATAATATCCTGCTCTTGTTTGTTATGACGCGTTAAACGCTTTAGACAATAGTTCCAGCAGCATCACCTCGGGACGTCATCTTTAGCGAGAAAGCATAGAGTAGTTGCATAAAAATCTCGGGCTGAATGTTATGAAATTTTATTCCTGGTTCATATGATGCCGCAAATAGGTTTCTCCGGGATGGTCACCCTGTGGTACACTGACGAACAGCATGAGGTGCAAGCCTGTTTAAAAAAAAAGCAGCATTCAAGCTCGTCATTAATTCGCTGCGTTACCATGTATTAGGGCTGAAGAAGTTTGATTTCAGACATGCAGTATAGCTTGGCAATTTGGGTTTGTGGCCTGGTGACAGCTCTCGGCAGCATTCCCTTGGTATTGATTTGTATGGCATATACTTGGTATTGATTTGTCTGGCATATACTTGGTATTGATTACAGCACGCCTGGAGAACGCTCACCATGCGCTCATCACCATGGTGAGAATCCCCATGTGAGCTTCGCAGTTGATTCCACTTATTATCTAATCAATGTGGCCTGTAGACCTCTATCAAATTTCAATATATTGTTGCCTGATGGCAGGGAAGGAGAGAAATTAACTAATGGGTTTGCTCCTCATATTGTTTTCCAAGCATTGACAATTAACAATAAAGAAGAGATGCAGTTCCGAACTTTTATGCTCTGCTGTTTTGGCAATATTCGTTTATTAATTATACAAACCATAATAAAGCTAAATTACGGAAAATATTTGACTAAAGATATGCATGTATTTATTGCTACTCAGGTGTTTTGTTTTTCCGGAGAGTGCATAGTATTTTAAAATGTGTGTGAAAATCGGCTCGGGAAACGTTTTTTGTCTGGTTTGTAGGCCTTTGTCTCAGAAAAGGCTCTTGACAGAGCACCATTTTGATTTATGTTTCATGCTAGAGTATACTCTATCAAACTGTTTCAGCTCATAATTATTTGACGTGTTAATAAACAGGAATGATCCCGCAGGAATGAACACCAAACATTGGAAAAATATGAAAATGAAAACTCATTTCCGGCATTTTTTATGCTCTGTCCACGTATTATCCTCTGCATCAGGTTTCACAATTATTAAAACGCATTGCATAATTGTGTTGAACTAATATTTACGAACTGTCGAATTAGACCCTTTAGCAAGAGTGTGGAAAGGATTGCATGTTAGCTTGTTAAAAAACCCTGATTTCGCGAAACGATGCCAGCGGCACAGAGGACGCCAGTCTCGAGACTGTGGGCATCGGAACGTATGAGCACGGGGATACGAAGACGGCGAGCACCCCAGGAGCTGGCTTGAAGGGACGGCGCAGGAGAGTTCGTGATATGGAATTGCCAGATAGTTGCGTCTTTCTACGTCGCCTCGCTTCAAATGCCGGATTTTTGCTTCGTACGAGGCCGATAGCCGAGACGATGACACGGCGCCGAAGAAACGCTGTCACGTCGTCGGGCATGAACCACAAAGCGGGGAGGGAAGCTGTGGGCGCGTTACAATCAACTCAAGCCTGACCGGCGACCGTTTGGGCCCGATTCGCTGCTCAGATAGCTAGCGCAGTTTTTCAAATGTTTCTTATCTAAGAACGTTTTGAAAGGGGGAGAAGGAGGAGAAGGATATCTGGGAAAAAATGCATCATCTCGTTTCACGAGTGGACGATGGAACAGAAATCAAGATGGCTGCAAGCAGCAAGGACGTGTTTGGCGTCTTGCGCGGGCTGCGCACTGAAAATCACTATGACTGCCCGCAATACATTGTTTTGTGGACGTCGAAAATCATGCACAAATGCTGCTGACACTGCCGGGATGATAAACGACACCGGTGAGCATATTTATGTGGACTTTTACCTCATGGTTACTTATGTAGTTTTATATATAGCACGCTTGTTCATGCCTGGATAAAGGAGTGAAATTGAGCAACTTATTAGACCTCTTTGTAGTGCATCTCATACTTGGCCTGTGCATTCGTGTCTGCCAAGTGCGACTTTGTGAGTAAACCGTTCGGTCGAAACAGCGCGGCCTGTGACTCGAGAGGGAACGCATGTACAGGATTACTTTCTTCTGTTCGAATTTCTGTCCACGTGTGACACTGGCGCTTTTGGTTGTGACTGTTGTGTGTATTACGAATGGCGCAATGCTGCCAAAGAACGTTGGCTTATTTGAACCTCACGTTTTGGAAGCAACATGCCTTTTTCTCCAAGTGGCTTCATGATAGGATGTACTATGGATATCTAATTGAAGTTAGAGGAACACTCAATCGATGCTTGGGAGGGGGGATATAGAAGTCCGTTCATTGCTTTACGTTTTAAGCAAGAAATGTTTTTGGTTACCACTCTCGGTAGACTACGTCGTACGAGCATGACCCAGAACATGAAACCAAGCCTTCCATTAAATGCAAGCGTTTATTCTTTCTGCGCAGTATTTCCATGAGCGAAGCATAAGGTCGACTCCAGTGAGCACTTGATGTGGCTATATACTCATGCAACTGTGGCAGTGGCACGTTTCCGATACTGAATATGAAACCTTAAATTACCAGAGAAGCTTGCATATGTGCAGTCACGCACAAAATATCACGAGATGCTGGAGAACCATTTTAAAATTGCTTTGGCGCCCCTAGGCGCCGATATGATAGTGCCGAGGCTACGATGTGTGTTGAATAGACGCATGCGCGTTCTATATTCCCCTGATTCACTGCCTGAACACATGTTTTGTGTCAGGCGAGTATTTTTCCGCACTTAGGGGCTAGTGGTCGCTTTTGGCTGCTCGCGCTAGCCGACAGTCATGCGGCCCTCTTGATCGATGTCAGTGCAGTAAATTCGCCGCGCATCGATCAAGAGGGCCGCATATTTTTATCGCATCTTTATGTAAATGTCGTATCATTTCTATTGGTTGAAGACGCGAAGGCTCGTCGCATGCTATGCTAGAATTTAGATTAATAAATAAAATTTAAAGATCACTTGCCTTTAATTTACATCTCGTGTTTCCAATATCTACTTACAAACTCCGAGTAATAACAGATATAGCGACAAAACGAGCCTATGAAAAACTTTCCCTCCTGTATGCCACTACCATGCCCTTTAAAGCACCATTTTTTAACTGTTTCATATGAGAGCTGCTTATTCATTTCTATGTCAAGGACCTCTTTTTTTCATATTTTTCTTTGTTGATGGCACTGACAGCATCGCTATGAAGATAGGCGACAATTACCCGAGCTTGAATATTTTGAAGCCTTCTTTGTACTGCCTCAATTAATTCCTGCAATTTAGTGGTTAAATAACCTGTCTTTTCTGTTCTTTTTTTGCGTCAGAATAAAATTAGCGATGATATTAGTTCGTTTTCGCGGTCGTGTGTCGTATTCGATTGAGCAATCTACACTGACTCAAATAATGCAAATGAGAAGCATTTAGCGAGGATAACTTATGCGTGATGAAGAGTTCATAAAGGACCTTCTTGGTGGTCTTTTTTCCTCTCTTCTCCTTTTCTCTCTCTCTCTCCGTCTCAAACACTCACACACGTACACACACACATGGCAGAAAGAAAAACATCAAGCCGCGATATCTGAATAATTTCGAAATCGTGCCTTAGAGCACAATTAGCGAGTTCGATATCGGTCGGCTCGATCTTGATTCAGTAGGTCTAGGCAACGCAGAGCTTCACTTCTCCTAAACCAGTCAAAGACAACCAGAAAGTGTAATAGTAAATCCAAAGAAAATTATTCACACCGCAGGAAACGCGGGGGTAAAAATAATTCGGAGCTATTAATTTTATAGAGAGTGACTGCAGCGTAGTACAGTATAGTGTTCTACTGAGCTTCATTTTCGAACCTAGTGCTGTTTTTGGTCTTTCCCATCGGAAGGATTCGAGCAAGCCATCCTGACCTGGACGGGTGACAAAATCCAAAGCAAACAAGAGAAAAATTGTCCACCATTCGCTTGCACTGAAAAGTGCACCGCCAAGGCCGCGTCATAAAATAGTGGATTTATCTCCGGTATATCTAACAGCGTAGACATTTGTGCGGGTTGGTGCATGATCTGTGGCTAAAACAACCGCTGATACGAGACGAAGCAGAGAGAGCTAAGCTGACTGACAACCAGATTTGTATTGCACGTTCGTCAGTTTTATACCTTTCATTCGAACAAAAAAGAAAAAGGGAAGATAGAGAATCGCGAAAACAAGACAAGGTAAAAATGTGGCAGAAGATTGTGTATTATAGCACAGATAATCAATTTTGCTGTCGTGAAGTGCTACAGAAGGTATGCTGACGCACTCTTCGTTTTTTTGCCGAATGGTAATGGCTTCTTGAATTTCTCTGGTCTGTTGGTCTAAGTAGGACGATAAGATTGTGGTGTTGCCGAGCTGGGGAACACATTCATGCTGTCGGCAATGTTTTGCCAGTTCACTGCTGATGGCTTATTTCAAGGATCTTTTGTGTTCTTGGAGCCGTTCATTTAAACAGCGCCCTGTTTGACCGATGCAGATGCGCTCGCATGACAAGTGTATCTGATATACATTTTTTGTACAGTAAAACACGTTGTTGGGCTAGTTGGTGCATTACATGAAGTAAGACTAACCGGCCAAGAAGACGCACACAGGAAAAATCGACACAGAAAGAAAGAGGCTGGATTGTCATATTGTCTTTCTTTCTGTGTCGATTTTTCCTGTGTGCGTCTTCTTGGCCGGTTAGTCTTACTTCATTTTTTGTACATTTCACGTGCATGTTCTTGGGCTTCTTTTGGCATTTTTTTTTTCGTTCGCTCACTGTTGACATTGGCACACATGTTCTTTAACTTGTTGGGTGCTGACATCAGCACTTTTACGCCACTTTTTTTCGCCTGTCTTCTTGAGTTTGTGGGAAAAACCATGAATGTACGGAATGATGGCGAACGGCTTCTTTCTTCTGATGTGGTCTTGATTCTATTTTCTGCCTCTGAGGTCTTGTTGAAGTCCTCCTGCGACACTGGATAGTAGCAGCGCCAGGTAACCTGCTGCTTTCAGCCGACAGTTCTGGGTGTCAAAACTAGCTTGTACAGCATGGTATCGGGACCTTGTCAATGCGGCTCTCATTACTGCTTTCACTATTTCCCGCTTGATGGTCTTGGAGCGCGCTGAGGTGTATAAGAGTAGTGCCTTTTTGCTTCGTGGTCTGTACCGCCAACACACATGACTGACTAAAAAGGTTAGCCTCAAGTCAAAGAATCGCAGAAAGTTGTTTTCTGGGAGTTCGCTAGTTATTTCTAGTCCTTTTAGTTCTTCTTTGAAAATGTCAATGATCTGGCCAACGCACTGTTGCTCTTTTAGATAAATCGATGGTAAGACCACGAATTCGAATTCTGCCCTTTCCCTGGTTTGGATATTGTGCACGCGCATCTGAGTGCGAGTATTCGTTGCGTTCTTTCCTTCAATGAAACTTCAGTTGTTAGTCCAGACTGATCTTCGTTTCTGTTCTCCGCGTCTTGTCTTTAGGCTGGTTTAAAATGAATGCTTATAAACTCGCCGAGTCTTCAACCTTGTTGTGCAATGCAGGCGCTGTATATTGTTGGGAGGCCTCATGCGCAGTTGCACCTGTAAAAAAAAAAAAAAAAAAAATCAGCAACCACAAGAAACTATACAATCCGCGAAGAAAAAAGCTGTCTAAGAGGATCCAAATTCACGCTTCCAGGAGCGTATAACTTGGTTTAGCCACTCTAAGTTGGCATTGATTTTTGTGTGTTCCGTTCTTGCACTGCAGAGAGCACGGAGCTCACAGAGTGCACCGGTAACAAAGTTTTGACAACGCGAAGCAAAAGCTCTGTCTCAGAGAGCTTCAACACTACGGCGGATATCAGCTTACACGGCGGCGCGACAAGCTGTAGTCGCTGTGCACTAAAAGCCTTTGCCCAGAGGGCGTTCTCGTATTCAAACTGGACGCTCCTATATTCCATCCTTCCATCCATGGAAGGGACCGACCGTTCCCTCTTACGGCGTCCCCAGTTCTCGCTATAATGCATATGGCTGGTGGAGGGACTCCTGGAGCAAATTTGATTTATTTCATATTATGTTACTTTCGGCACGCCTTGCGTTACCTCATGCTGTTGGTGCAGTTGGTCGGGCCACTGTGTGGAAAGAGCGGAGAATAAAAAACCTTTGTGAAAGCAAATAAAAACACTGTGCTGGAACTTCACGAATAATGTAAAGGAATTTCTAGCGTTACCTCACAAAAAGACCACAAGCTAAACCACAGCTAATTTTTAGAAATTTGTCTTAGCTGCAGCTGTTATGAAAAGAGAACCTTTTCAGACCTTTTAAACAATTAATTACAACCAGTTGATGCTCGTCGCACGAGCTCTTTTTCTCGGTGAATCCGGGCGAGCATTTACGGTCGATTGAGGAAAAGGCGCCCCGATTGTCGGTCAATATTAGTAGAATAGCAACGCTGCGACATAGAAAAATAGCTTGATGGGCTCAGTGAGAGTGTAGGCAGCCGGCCGGGCTTCGATGTGCATGGAAAAAGACGGCAAAACAAGTGGAGCGTTTTTGCGAGCGCCTCCGTGACTGAAATAGCAGGTAGCGGTTGAATGGCCTCAGATGTAAAGAGATCAAACAATGTGACGCGTTTTCAAGCTAAGATGAAATGTTGATTATGTAGCAAAACCAGCGCGAAAGTGGCTGTCGCACATTGCATGCTACGTGAGATATATGTACGCAGTGAATTAAGAAATAGACGTTGTTGCACACATCCTAAACGACGCGAGCAAAGAACGTAAACATTGTCAATATTCAGACCGATCCAGCCAAAAATGTCAAATACGTTCTCATAACAAAAGTGATATATAATCACAAAACTACGAAAATCAATGCACAAATCCCGGAATAAACACGTCTCATGTATCAAACAGATTTTTACACGTTTAGCATGGGCCTACTTCAGTTATAAGCAACAAAGGTACTCCAAACTGACTTGTCGCAAAGTGCTTTCGGCCGAGTTGTTATGAAAGGGAAGAGCAAGTGTGTTTATGGTATGAATCAATCTGCCGAGATTGTTTTCACGATTGTACGATACCGATTCTCCTTCATAAATAATTTCTGCGCGCAAGTGTTACTGTAAGATAGCTTAATGACTACTTTGGCGAAAAATGCTGTTATGAATATTCCTGACGTCCACGCGAGCTGCTTCGCTCCTTCACATAAATACAACACTCCTCTCGCGAAAATATGAAGCGGCCATAATCGCGAGGGAAATGCTAGCCTGAAAGTTGAGATACACACCACGTGCGTTCTGAGCGTTATTGCAGCTTATGACAGCTTTCATAGATAAAGACTTAAGATAACCACGCCTTTAAACTGCGCAACCTACTAATAAGCTGGTTTTTATTCAACGCCTTCGTAACGATCACATAACGTTTAAAAATTCGAGATTAGCATCGAATGTTCCTTTTCTGATATCGCTAAAATTGAATGCGAAAAAACAATGCTGGAGGGTTTTCCTAGGAAGATAACACGGCGACAGGTGCCTAAACATGCGAGCAGGCAACGACAGTTACTCGCAAATAAAGTGCGTCACGTCTCGGGCTTAATATGTGTGAATGAGCGACTTTTATGGTGTCTGGGGAATAAAGTGTCGCGATATTCAAACGCAAACTGAAAAATGGTGTTATAAAGAAGTGGCTACTCTGGTCTTGCATAATTAGGGAACGACCTTCTGTGGTAAAATTCTGGTTTACGCAGGCGGTCGCTTAGTGTTTCATTCGGCAAACGTTTCTTTTTTTTTTTTTTTTTCCTGCGTGTGAGTGCGTTTGTGTGCAATGAAGTTTTAGTCTTATGCTAGGACAATGTTTCTTTTCGCATAAATGGAATTCATTTTCTTTTTATGTTTTAGTCGTCACTTCACTCTGAGAATTTTTTTCAGCAGAAATAATTACGTCTCTGTCATTTTTTGCCACTCAGAGCTGACCTTTTTCTAGACGAAGTTTAAACCAAATGCCTGCACAGAAGCGTTCAAAATGCCAGTGGCTGTTTTAAGGGGATGATATAAGAACAAGCTTATAAAGGTGTTCGGGTCCATTTTCCAGTTCGCTATCCATGAAGCTGTATGTTACATAAAGACTGAACTTGAAGCAAAGTAGGCGTTTTGAGGCAGGCAGCAGTAGAATCCGGCTTCCACACCCCATCAGCTTGCGTCAACGAGGACAGCGAAGGCATGGAATGAGCAGGCCACCAGTGGATTAGGACTTCATAACACTGAAATAAAAATACAGGCTGCGAAACGAGCGCAAGGCGAACTCCTCCAAGATAGGCAGGTAGTCCGCTATGTACTCGCTAGAAGAGCGAGAGTTTTGTAACTGTCACGATAATTAGAGGTTTAGATATTGAAAAAAAACTCGCGCTGCCTTATCATTAGCAGCTATCTTACTGTCCAAGCTGCAAAATAACATGAATGCCGCAGCATAAGCTTCTCAAAAGCCAGTATCCAGAGCCGAAGCCAGCAAATAATATTTCTTGCTGCTTTTTTTTCAATCAATCAATCAATCAATCAATCAATCAATCAATCAACCAATCAATCAATCAGTCGATCAATCAATCATTTATTTCAATAAATATACAGCATAAATGATGATGGCGGTTCTCGGATTATCCTTCCAATAAGATGCAAAGCTGCTGCAAAATGACTCCTATTTTTTAGATTGTTACCACGACTATTGATATCGTTGCCACAGTGGCAGCCGCAAACCTGCGCTTCTCAACGTTTTTACAAAGAGTAGACAACTTATTTTAGAAACGCATTTTATGGCAGACCGAACAGCAACGTGAGCCCGAGACAACGCATGTGCAATGCCGTCGCGAACGACTACGGCTAAGAGTCACACTGGGCTGCGAAACTTTGAAGGCTCCGCAATAGCGGTCGTTCTCTGCATCCGTGCAGTGAAGCTTCGGCGCCTTCCCCAGGAAAAACAGGGTGTTGCACGTGCACTTTGCGTAGCTCTGCATCACCAGATCAGCACTAATCCTACAGGTTCATCTACTTTCTCCTAACTTTTAACCCGATTCCGCGCATTCCCCCCTCAGTCAACTTCCACTCAGTCTAGTGCCTCCTCAAAAATTCAAAGCTAAATTATGATAGTGGTTGTTGGTCGGGTAATCTCCCTCATTAACAGGGGATGACTTTCAGCTAAATTCCACCACCTATACGGGGTCCTTTCTGCCGAAACGACTAGCTTACAGCACACGTTCGAAAGGTGTCAAGCGTGGCGTATCTGCATAATTAAGCTCTATAGTGTCGTGCGCTTTTTATCAGAGCAGTAGTCTCGTTTCTGGACTACCGCCACGAGTTGTGGAGATAGCACTGAACCGCGAAAAAAGCGTGGTTAGGGAGCTGAGATTGTTCAATGTTCGTTGTTTGTAACTCTGCGTTGGAATTTGCTTAAACGCAAGCCTTTATGTCTGGTCACGGTTACTGTCAGGCGGAATGAAATTTTATGCTATATACCCTGCTATATACCCTTGGAATTTTGTCTTAACGTTTTTCTAACGCAGTGATACCAGCCTTGACCATGCTTAATGATTGCCAACGCAACATGTCGTAAAGCTGCAGCATTTTAAGGTGGTACAGGAACAAGTCAGCAAAAAGACGTAAATGTGTCACAGAGATCAATCGATAACTTTGCTGATAAATACCATGCCGAATATGAGGGGGGCGCTTAGATTGAAAAAAATCGCCACGAGCATGTCTGTGATAAGAGAGGAGAAGTCTCGCTACAGCCAATATATATATATATATATATATATATAGACAGATCAATCAAGGGGAAATGAGGGTGCTCGTTATAATACATGAAGGAAAGAAGCCAACAGTCGGCGAGGCCAAGGAAAGCTCCGCTTTTGGCTGTTGGCCGACTGTTGGCTTCTTTCCTTCATATATATATATATATATATATATATCCCTTCTTAAGACAATGAATACATTTCGTTATTGTTTCAATGTGTGTTCTAGAGAATTCCAGGTACGACACTGTAGAAGCACCGGGATTTTCTTGCTATATACACTTAAAAAATGCCAGGAAAATAGACCTGTCTTGCGATGCATATTGTAGAGCATTTTCCATGTGGGGTCGGCTGCAACACAATAAAAGTGCACGCTTGGACAAAATCGTTCAGACATGATGCACGCAACCTCTAGAGGCAAAAGGAACGTTTTTTTCTAGCTTCCGCGCGAGAAATCATCTCCCAAGTAGAGTTTACTGTGTGCGCTATATTGAAGGGCTAGGAAAAGTACCTGCTGTCCAGTAGAATGGTATCATTGCCCGTGCTTTCAGGCACACAAGCCTAAACACAGAATGTGACAAATTCAGTGTGCTTCGAATAGACAAAGCGAATTAACGAGCTTGTGCATGTACCGCTGTTTCTAAGCTGCGTCGAGAAAACTGGAGGCAATGTTGGAACAGCGATACGTGGCGTCGTTTTGCAATAAACTTTGAAAGTTGCCTACCGAGGCACTCGGCATGACCAAGACAATGATACGATATGCTGAGTGCGGCTGCTCAAATGGTACAGAGCATCTATAGATGGCTGTGAAGACGTCCAACCCAGCATCGGTTCGGGCGCCCGTCGACGCAACTACGGACAGCGATAATGATTCTGTGTGCATGTTAGAGATAACTGATCTATGTTTAAGTGTCCTAATGTTTGTACAATCTCCAACTCTCTGAAGTCACACGGACACTTGAAAGCCGATTATATTTCAATAAAGCACGTTCACAATCAATATCGGTGATGGCAGCCCGCACCAATGCAGGGCTGGACGTCGTCAAGGTTGTCTGTAAATGCTTTGCACTATTTGAATAGTTGCAGTAAGCAAATCGCAGCGGGGGCCTTAACCATCATGAGTCAGTAGGCGACTTGTGCAGTGTGCTACAAAACTCCCCCGGGTATCGCTGTTCCAACTTTTGTTCGTCTCCTCGACGCAGCTAAGAAACAGCGATACATTCTCAAGCCCGTCCCCTCGCTTCGCCTGTCACTAGCCAACTGAACCCGTCACTTTGTGAAGCTAAAAGGCTCCCCACCATCCCCCCAAAACAATTTCTCAATCGCGCTTATACGCGTGTAACGCCACGACTAATCTCATTACTTCCAGGACATGCCCTTAGTTACACTGAAAAAAAAAAAAAAAAAACGAAAATCGGAATTAGATGAAAATCGAACACCGGACTCTTGGGTTTCAGTTGGACACATTACCACAGAGCCGTGCAGGCAGTTTTTGCCGCGGTGATTCGATAGTGCTAAAAAAGAGGTTTTCAAACCCTTATGGACAAATAAAAATATAAACCTAACAAAATGGCATCTTTATCTTTGAAACGATAAGGAATAGGACGGCAAGCTTGTGAACAGACCCAATAACGCTATCATTTCACGTTCGTGAGGCGGCGTTTAGGTGAGCGCTGCTGTTTTTTTTTTTTTTTTTTAGGTGGAAGCTTTTTTCTGCGCTTGAATATCTCATCGACCGAACTATTTTTACCATACGTCCTCAAGAGCAATGCCTTACCTTCATAAAACGCAGCACTCCTACATCACAAAATCCGTAATTTTTCGAAAAATGGAGCGAGTCTGAAGGCTTCGACACTAATCTCATAATGAGCTTTCCTCTTTCGGATGAAAGAATATCAGAAACAGCGTGCGCAGTTCCTTGTTGATTTTAATTTTCAATTTGGTGGCGATATTAAGATCCTTAAGATTCTTGCAGTCTTATAGTCAACTAAAAAACAAACGCACATTTTGTTTAAAAATGCCTTGAAAATTTGCAATTCCAAATACACAAACGCAATGGTCCGTCCACGTGCCTGCTCTGCTCTCCATTTGTGCGTTTACATCATCACCAAAGAGTAACTTGAGCCACACACTGCGTAGGTTTGGTAAAACGAACGAGTGACTTCGACGAAACATTCAGAAACAAATTGACATTTGTTCCGGAATCAATTCCAGTATACGGTTGTTTGCCTATGATTATGTTTTATATAGACAAATTAGAAATCAAGACGACGTTGCCCAGTTACAAAGTGACTTATCATGTGTTTTTGAATGGTGTTCTAAATAGAAAATGAAGTTAAATACTAAAAAATGTGTTCATGTTACGTTTGCACGTAAAAAACATAAGTTAGCCTCAGAGTATAGCATCAGCGGTTTTGTAGTGACACAAAAAGTGGCGCATAAATACTTAGGTGTGACACTTACAGCTGGCAGTTCATGGAATACACATGTGGCTACCCTAGTTGCAAAAGCCGCCAGGACCTTAAACATTATACAGCGAAATCTGAAACACGTGCCGCCTTGTTTGAAATCAATAGCCTACTTAACGTACGTTCGACCACTGCTCGAATACGCTTGGGCCGTATGGGACCCTTGGCAAACAACACTGAGCAATAAAATTGAAAACATCCCAAATTGAGCAGCAAGGTTTGTCCTGCGTCGGTACTCGAGAACTGATAGCTGCACCGTCATGAAAAAAGAATTAGGATGGGAAACCCTCTCCTCTCGAAGAAGGAAATTACGACTTAAACTGTTGTACAAAATATGCCACAACAAAACAGGCATTCGAAAGGAAATATACTTACATAGGCCACGTTATATCTCTGCTCGCACAGACCATTGTATTAAAATTTTGGAATACCGTGCTAGAACTAACATGTATGCCAGTTCCTTTTTTGTTCAATCTATCAGTGAATGGAATCGGCTTTCAGATCAAGTGTGCTCCATAAATTAAGATGTGTTTTTTTCCACTCTGTAATCCCCCTGCTGTAGCGCCCTCGAGCTAAGCGGGGTAATCATTGAATAAAGAATAAAGAAAAATAAAATAAAATAATTTTAAAATGCTTAGGCTGCCGTCCACAGAAGCCAGCTCTTCTCGTGTCGCCCGACAAACACAGCTAGATATTATAAATAGCTCGATGATTGACTTTGGCTCCTCCTCCCACATAGAACGCAGAACTTCCAGCTCGCTAGACGTATAGTGCAAAGAAAGGCTGTTTGAAGTAAATCCTCCGGGAGTGGGTTGCTCATTAGCATTCAGGGCCATTGTCCTAATATAAATTTAGCCGTCGTTTCGTTGAAGTGGTTTTCATTACCTCCTGCGCAGTCAGTCATCGGCGTTGTTCTCTGATGAACAGGAGGTTAAAAAAGACACGTGCAAGGTCATTTTTTTACAGGAGCTTTCTAGCCTGAAATACTTTATTTGCAATGCTTTCCATTTTTTGCAGCTTCGAGAGACCTCGAAAAGTTGCGCGAACATGTTGATTTTCCGTACCCTGCCAACCATGCAAAGCAGTAGTGGACGGCGCATTTGTTCGTTTGCGGTTTCGACAGCTGATCGTTCTTCTTGCAGTACTGTCTGGTAACAAATTCAAGAACATGCATTATCACGTTGCAGTGGTATCGAGGGCACGATGTTTGGTTTTTGTGATATCGCGAGCGAGTAGCGAGCCGATGTTGTGCTCTTCATCCTGCGCTTGTGATAAGTTACACACGGCACGCCAGCAGTGATCAATAATAACACGATGTTCTCGGGAATAAAAGTGCTTTTTCTTTTGGACAATCGTCGTTGCTCGTCGTAGTTATCAGTTGTCGTTTTTGTTTGGGGGGGGGGGGGATTTACTGTCCCAAAGTGACCCAGGCTATGAGAGATGCCGTAGTGGAGGGCTCCAGAAATTTCGACAACGTGGGTTGCTTTAACGTGCACTGACAACGTACCAGCACACGGGCGCCTTGCTTGCCGCCTATATCGAAAAGCGTCCGCCGCGGCCGTAATTCGATTCCCATTCTTCGGTACAGTAGTCGAGCGTCGTAACCTCTGCATCATCACGGTGGGTTAGGACATGATGTGTGTCTTGATGATTATTAACATAAGTAACGAAATTGGCACATATTGGATGGTCTGGCTCAAAATATACTATGCAGTTCAAGCGAAATATCTTTATTTTTAATGCTGAAAAAAATATTGCTGTATTCCTCTTATCTTTTGCCTTCCAAATCAGAAACTGCAGATGTTCTATGACCCTTCCTAGACCATTACTGACACCCTGGAGTATTTTAAGCTTGATTTCTATTACTAACGTCGTCAGTCGTATCCAAGAATTTCTCCTTGGTTTCAAGAAATTTGCACAAGGATGGACTAATGTTGGTTTAAAGTTGGCTTAAAGGCTTCACACTTAATGGCCTCTTAGAGCGGCGTATCTAGTGAAGAAAACTTTGAGAGGGAGATAACGAAATAAAAACACACTAGCTGTATTCTTACCGCACGAAAAGCTGTTAATGTCTGCGGACTGAATGATTTCTAGGCCTTAAGAGCAACAAGAGGGTTTCGAAAGACCAAGCTCTTTTTCTCAACTTCCAGAAGTATACGGTTAGCAAAAGGGCTTCAATAAAGGGCTGTTGACGGAGGTCATACATGCGCGCAACTAGGGGAGAAGCTGTCATAGAAGCTATCTGTCACGTATCTTCACCCTCTTCGATTCAGCAATTCGGGCAGACCGCTGAATGTCAGAAGATTCGCTTCTTGCAACAAATCGCTATATAGTCACATGAGTAGGCTGTTACTAGGACGACCCTGTCAGCCGCCACAAACCCAAGGCCGCCTGCTAAACGCGACATAACAAAAAGCTCGCGTGCACGTAGCGACAACGACTGGGGCTTTCGTCGCGCTCTATGCTGTTGTGAAGTGTGCATGTTACCCTCGAGAAATGCTCATAAACGCCTGATCAGCTATCGCTCTCTAGCGTATTTCGTTCGACACCACGTCAGAAAGGAAAATAGAGCGCATTGCTCTCCAAATGACACATCTTCCTCTCAAATGAGCTCGTGTTTTTCGACTACGTGCCGTAAATATCGGTATACACGATTGACTCCTTATGGCGGTTAACTCTGTGAAATTGTTGCGAATTTCACGCATGCGACCTGCTTTCTGCTAGCTGGAAGCGGAAAATAACCGATGCATTTCGGCAAACTGCGTTCTGTCGCTCGATTGACTATTGCTACCTGCAAGGAATGTACGCATTACTTGCAGAAGCACACGTCCTGAACGTTTTTTCTTTTTGTTTTGACGGAAACCGGTGCACTCCGAATTCAGAATTCGAGTATGCGTGTATGATGATCCGCGCTCGGAAGTTTCTTAACATTAATGAATCGAATGCGAGGTGATATCCGTGCGTGTTGTACTTCTTAAATATCTTGCAGCGATTCTCATAGCCTGTATACTTTGTTTCCGCAGTGCAGCAACGAAGAGCATGAGTCCGTATCGCGTTGCACATGTTGACCATGTACATTTATGCATTTGTCTGAGCGTAAAATAGGAGGGTGTATCTGCAGCCGGTTTCGAGAAAATTGTCTGCCACCAGTGATATCAGCCCCGTGCACGTAAATAAGAGCCAGTTTTACATCCCAGCTGTGCCTAATATCAAGCAGAAATTGTGCTCGCAAGAGAGGCTGGAGACATGATTGCGCGTACGACATAGAAATAAAATAAATAAAGAGATCTGACCTGATGGATCCATTGCAGCTGATGAAGACGATGTGCCCCGTGGTCTAGTCGAAACAAGCTCCTGAACCGCGCTCGAAATCGAACAAAACTTTTCTTTAAAGACCACAGCTCCTCGGCCACATTATACATGGCCCCGAGCGCGCCCTATTTCCGCAAATACTTCTCCGTCGTTCCATAGCCGCCCGAGGGTTGACAACGCAAAATTGTCCGAGCGACTCCGGCTGCCCGTGGGCAGCACAAACCTGGCCAGGCAGAAAAAAGCGAACGCGTTCTTTGAAACCTCCGAGAGTGCGCGGTGAAATCAGACAACGCTTGTCTATCTGTGCTCCCTGTATACCAGCATGAAGCCCTTGGGCTTCCCGCGATCTGCCCAGTATATACCTGGGCACTCTAGGTTCCTTTCACAGGGGCAGGGCGAGAGGTTGTCGGATGGACGAAGGTAAATGAGAGGGAAGTATGCTCTATGCCGGACTTTTGCCACTGGCAAGACCGAAATAATCCTGAAGCAAAGCCTTATAAAATAAGAAATGTTTGCACAACACAGAGATCACGTAGAACAATAGATTGAAACACGTGTTTATTGAAAAGTCTGAGTCACTGTGCACTTTTTGCTTCTGGCATCTGTCTGGGCATATGGCCTTCAGAAAGATGCTATTAGAAAAATCGGAAAGCATCCTCAGAAAGATGCAGGTATCATCACACTCGATGCTGCGTTAATTGCTGGTAGTCAACACATGCGAATCCTCATGGGAAACGCCGAAAACCGCTACGTGGAGCCATCATAGAATCCAGAAAATATAGGCAAATACGGCAAAATTGGGATACAGAAAGACCAAGGTCATGTCCTGTTTCCTTGTGAAAGCAACGTATGTACGTCACGGCCGAAAGAAAGGCTCGCAAAGTAGGAAAACAAAATCTTTAAATGTACGAGTAGCAAAGAGATGTGCGAGTGTAGGTGCCTTCACACGCGAACTACCATTGACAGATCTCCGCTCCTGTCTAGCTTGTAATCATCGAGGTCTTCAACTTTCGCCGACTCTGATTTTGCCAAACAATTCAAAGTTCTTTTTTCTAATGCATATTGTATATTTCGTCACAATGAACCATTTCTAGAAGAGATTGCCAAAATGATCTGTCTCTTAAATACCTTGAAATTTTATTTCAGATGCTTCACATGGTGCCTGTACGCGTAAGATAAATGTTTGTACTCAGAAACTAAAGGATTTACCCCTTGGGAAATTGAAAGTATTTCTAATGGCCAGCGTTCACATGAAGGGAATTGCACGGAAAGGAAGAAAAAAAATGATTTCGCTATTGACTTAGCAGCTTGGCTGACGAGGTGTCTCATTCGAAGACAGGAAAAGCTTTAGCGAAAAGCTAGTATATCTTCTAAACTCCAAGAGCCATGAAGTGAAAAACATCAGCCCGATATGGCATTATCTTGATGACGAAGAAATAGAAAAAAAGAAGCAGCGATATGTAGTTGGCTTAGCGATCGCGAAGGCTTTATTTGTCGGGCGTAACGCTTATGTTATCGCCCACTGCACAAATGAATTGAAGGTAGCGCCTAATAAGTACAAATGTTAATGTTTCTCAAGACGAAGAACGGACCCAAAGCGACTCAGGCTACTGAGAGACGCCGTAGTGGAGGAATCCGGAAATTTCGACAATCTGAGGCTCTTTAACGCGCACTGACATCGCCCAGAACACGGGCGCCTTGTTCATCGCCTCCATTGAAAAGCAGACCACTGCGACCGGGATTCGAACCCGCATCTTGGGGCACAGCAATCGAGCGCGGTAACCACTGCACCACAACTGTGGGTATATCGGTATTGAAGAAGTGGCTGAGGAAATGTTTCATTTGCAGTACCGTGTCCATTTAGCGGCTATCGTTCGTGCAATAATATGACAAAATGAAGGAAATCGCATGCTTTTTTTTTCTTTGTAGCGAGAGCTACATTCACTACATTTTCGCTACATTTTCGCCTTTTCGCGGTGCCTGTCCAAGCACCAGGGTAGTGGCCAAGCACTAACTGGACGTAGGAATTGCTGACATTACGTTTATCAGGAGCTGCCAACCCGGGCCTCTCCTTTCATGTGGGAATATGATATCACAATCAGCCTGCCAAAACCATTGCATTCCCGTTACACCTAGGCCCCGCAGGCACGTTCATACAGCTCGGTTAAAGTGGGGCTTTATATATTGGCTGGTAGCTTACGCTATCGCGTCATCACGAAAGTGGGTGTGAAAACAGAGAGAAAGAGGTGCCGTAGTGGAGGGCTTCAGACCACCGCGCGATAGAGGCTTTCGCCTCATCGCACTTTAGTGGTCAAAAGTGCCCCCTATGGCATAAATAAAGCTGAAACCATAGAGTAAACTACTATGTGCAAAAGTCATGTCTTTACTTTCAAACCGAACCTAAGCGTAGCCGTTCAAATGGCTATCGCGTAACTCTAGGTTTAACCATAAGCTAAACCACAGCTAATTTTTGTTTTTGTTTTTTTTCATAGAAACCTTAGAAGTAACAGTGAAAGACCGACCTCTGTTTTTGTTGTTGGCAGTCGCTGTTTGGCCTTGAGACGCCATTTTATTATTCAAGGGTCGGGGTCAGTACTGCTGTAAATATGAGGCTATCTACTGCAATATTATCTGCGTTCAGGAAAACATTTTGTGACTGGCAGCTGTATATGGCGTGTCTAAGGGGCCGAACAAGCGGGGATGACATTTTTAAAGAATAATAATATAATTGGTAGCTGAAAAATGTGCAACAGTTGAGTGCAAGCCAGTGAGTTTACAGCAAGCTCATTACATTATAACGTCATAAAGTCCCATACGCACTCAAATATTCATTTTCCTCCCTTTCAGATTCCCTAAATTGGAGTACCAGGCCTCGGTCATTTTTTCCGCCTGCCGACCTCTTCCGCTTTCCGGTAAGTGGACTACAATTTTACTCTATTTGAGAAAATTTTCTCCGTCTCGTGCGAGAGCACTTTCTACTGGTGACGTTTTCTTTATTATATTTAACAAAAGGTTGCGCCACCTGTGAGCTGGGCAGTAAACTATTATCGGCACCTTACAGCTGTTCCAGTGTGAGCTCACTGTCCATTTTGAACGCACCAGGTGGCTTTACAGTGTGTTCAACTTCAAATTTTGGTCAATTCAATGTCATTTACATCTATTCACGGGTCCTACGGGGAGTTTCATCACTTGTGCATTCCAATAAGCCTTCTCCACGATGACCGATAGCATATAGCATATTCTTGACAGTGCCAACTCATTGGCATCACTGCTTACTGTTTTACTTGACGATCTGTTTACTGGCCACTATTACTTAAGTGTTCTTACCACTACTAAGGCGCTGTCGCAGTTTAGACCGGTGGTCCTAGAACGACCTATCGCTGCAAAAGAAACGAGGGAACGTAGTAGGTCAGTTATCAAGATAAACAGCGCGAACACGAAGACAAAGGACACGATAAAAGAAAGCCACAGTACAAGCGCTGACTCACAACTATGCCTAAGCCCTTTACTCCAAGGCCCAGAAAAAAACAAACATGAAGAAAACAAAACAGTCACGTGAAACAACCCCTGAGTTCACCTGCCGCACAAAAAATCACTTAAATACGACACCTCTTTGCTTGAAAGAGCAAGAGAAGTCTTGCTGACACACTTATTGTCCGTTGAAATAAAATATGATTCCACTATCTCTCTCGTCATCTTCTCTTTGTGGTGATACAAAATCCTAACCTGGTCAAGCTTAGGAGTGCACTGCTTCTCCTTCTTCATTATTTCACATGAATGGCAATGTGATACCAGAAACGTTTTGTCCTTTCCACTTTCCAAGTTGTTCCGGTGTTCCTGTAGTCTCTTATTCACGTGAAATAATGAAGAAGGAGAAGAAGAAGTGTACTCCTAAGTTTGACAAGGTTAGGATTTTGTATCGCCACAAAGAGAAGATGACGAGAGAGATAGTGGAATCATATTTTATTTCAACGAACAATAAGTGTGTCAGCAAGACTTCTCCTGCTCTTTCAAGCAAATAGGTGTCTTATTTAAGCGATTTTTTGTGCGGCAGGTGAACCCAGGGGTTGTTTCACGTGACTGTTTCGTTTTCTTCATGTTTGTTTTTTCTGGGCCTTGGTGTAAAGGGCTTAGGCATAGTTGTGAGTCAGCGCTTGTACTGTGGCTTTCTTTTATCGTGTCCTTTGTCTTCGTGTTCGCGCTGTTTATCTTGATAATGAATAAGTACCAACTCGCCCAACAAAGTATCTTGGTCAGTTATCAAGATTGCGTTTATTCAGTGATCTGTAATGTTTTCCACAACCTTCGTCGTGTCCTTTCTCATTCTGAAGCGTCTTCCATAGCAGGAAATGTAGTTCTTGAGAGGCTGCAACGATAGCGTACTTCATTCCTACGTGGCCGAGCAGATTTAGGCGCCTCAAAATTCTTAGCGCACCGCGTTATACATCGAAAACGCATTAAAGGCCAGATGTAAAGACCCGAGTGCTACGTGTTGGAGTGAACGCATTAAACACCGTACGCGTAAAGTGCAGCACCTGTGGTGCCGTTCCCTGAAGCTCAGCCATGCTGCAAAAAAATTGCGATGGCTCCCAGCGTTCGTGACAACCCCGTAATTAAAACGAGTCGACATAATTGCCCGGGACGACAACACGCAGGCGTCGCTCCTGTGGGCGCTTTAATTGATCGCCGAGCACCGCCATGTCATTGTGTGGGGCGTCTGCACGGTTCGACGCCCTCGGTGACAGGACAGAAGCGGTCGCGATCTCATTTTCTACGCTCCAAGTATTCGCGGGCAATCAAAGAGACAAGACCTTTCTCGCTCGATACCTCCGCTGTGTCTCTTCCGGCTCGAAGCTCTCTTCGATCTCTTTTTCTGCGCTCGAAGTATTTGCAGGCAAATAGAAAATACCTTTCTGTTCAAGTGGTGTCGTTTTCGGCTCAAAGGTCTCCTAAGATAGAAAAAGGAAATAAATACGTCGTGGATGTGGTGCTTACAGCCGAGTTGTGTGTTGGCCTGTGACAGCGATGGGTTTTTATGCAGAAACAAAAATTTTAGCCGCGACTACGGCAATTTTGTCACTTATCGCGGGCCTCCTGAATTACACCTCGACCTAAAAAGAGAAGGCTTGACGGGGTATAAAGAGGCAGGATATGAGTGATAGCACTAACAATGTGATATAGTATGTAAGAGGAATTGAAGTGGCGGCATGGCAAAGGTGCAAAAAAGATCAATTCTCTACAGGAATACATGCTTGTTTTTCAAAGTTCCGATGTAATGCATACTCTAGGGACAGCAAAAGAATTGGTGTCCCTAAAAAAAAAACTTTGTGCACCCGTTAGGCCATTTGCAAGAGGTCCCGTGGTCCCCTCGATTACGTAGAGGGCATAACATAGAATGTTGGCTGGTTGTCGGTGTCTGGATGCAAGCATTCGTTTTCGATTTTTTTCGGGCATCCCATTGAGTTGTGTGTTCTAGGTCGCTGATGCAAGCAACGAGAAGGCTATAGCGTGGCCGCAGGCTCTCTTAAAGACATTTTATGCATCTGACCAGCCATTCAAACGCACAAAAACAGTCACACACCTTGAAAACAAACGCTGTTACGGCAGCCCTGTAAGCATACATCTCACCATAATAATCAAATATTCTCTAGAATGTGCGCTATAATTTGCTCTAAATGTTATAGAATATAAATGTGCAATTTCCTAAAGGAGTAAGGCATTCAAAAAGAAAATCATGGTCGATCACGGGGTTGACCTGACGGTAATCCGTGAGCATGGCTTGTTGCCACTGCATGTATCGTGCCATGTGCTTTCTTGCATTATCTCATTTCTTAAGTTAGTTTAGGTTAGATCAGGCTAGGTTATGTTTAGTTTAGGTCAGGTTTAGGTCATGTTAGGTTAAACATGATTTGGTTAGGCTAGGCTCTATTAGACGTAGCATCCACGAGCGAGGCAGCCTACTCCGAAGTGAAACGAAGATGCACACAGAGCCTCGTTTCTGAGTGTCCTTACGCACTACTACAGGCCATACATTTCACCGAGACTGCCTAGTCATCAAGTTTGAGATACGCGACTTACTCGCACCTGTACACACCCAGGCATGTATTCGTTGATGGTTCAATTCCCTAATAAAGGCTAAGACAAGCTACGACTATTTGCTCCGTACTAGGTTGCACCAGAGTCCAATGATTGCACGCATGTTTTAACCACAACGAATGTCCAACTTCTACAGTATGGACTCGAGAAAAGTGGGGTTCTGGGCCATTTGGTAGGCTGATTTACAGTAGGGCTTGCGCGAGATACACGAGAATAAGACAGGGATACAGGACGTGCTGTAACTTGCAAATAAAATTGGAACAAAAAAAAAAAAAAAACTTTACGAGTCCCAGAAAGTGTATAAGCATGCTCAGCCATGCACTAAATTGGGATGAAGGGGAAGGCAGATAAGGAAAACTAAACCAAGGTAATCTGGCGCTACTCGTAGACAGAGAATAAAAACATCGAATGATACCGGAAGCGGACGAAATAAATTACACAACATTTAGAAATACAGCTTCCTTTGCGTATACAGGTCCTCGAACTCGCATTATTTTTATTTTATTTTTTTTTTTCGCTTCAAACTTTAGGTGAAAGTTCCACCCTGGTTGAAAGTTAGCGCTGGTCTTGTGTCCCCCTTTTATCCTCATCTGTCTCGGGCTAAGCTCACCTGTAAATCATTCTACATTATCTGCGGCACACAATCATTTCACCCCGGCAAACCGACTCAGAGGAAAAGATTGTCAGTCTTTGGGAACTCGTATTTTTTAATAACCTCTGGCAAATGACTGGGTTAATTGAACAAAGGACTGAGGCGATACGGGAAAAGCGTTTCCCTGCGGTAGGTGTGCTCAGTCCGATGATGATTATTCTCTATAAAGCAAGTATTTGATTAGTGCAGTGCCAGAATGGGACGTCACACTCGTGTGACCTGCTTTTGCCTCTTCTTCCTACGCATTCGTTTTTTTCGGTTCCACGTCCACCTAGGTGTACAGGGCGGCCGATGTCAGTTTTCTTTCGCAGTGACCCTCTGAATTCTAACGCTTTCATAAATCTTACCAATACTTATGACGCAGCTCATGGTTAAATAGCCAGCCCAGCATAGCTTTTTGCTTGCTTTTACTGTACATAATACCTTGTAGATAACGGGGTATAATCACGCCAGTGAAGCGAGCAGAGCAAAAATATCATTTCGAGTAATCTACTGCGGTCTTAAAATTGAATGTGTATAAAAGACCACTGCACGAATGCGTTGCACGTATCCTTCTGTCGTAGCAATAAAGGTAACAGTAACAAAAAGATTCGAAGCGATGTTTTCCACGTTCATAAATAAAATGCCGGTATCACATTGCCATTCATGTGAAACAATGAAGAAGGAGAAGAAGAAGTGCACTCCTAAGCTTGACCAGGTTAGAATTTTGTATCGCCACAAAGAAAAGATGACGAGAGAAATAGTGGAATCATATTTCATTTCAACGGACAATAAGTGCGTCAGCAAGACTTTCTCTCTTTCAAATAAAGAGGTGTCTTTTTTGAGTGACTTTTTGTGCAGCAGGTAAACCCAGGGGTTTTTTCACGTGATTGTTTCGTTTTATTCATGTTTGTGTTTATCTGCGCCTTGGAGTAAAGGGCTTAGACATAGTTGTGAGGCAGCACGTGTACTGTGGCTTTCTTTGTCCTTTGTCTTCGTGTTCGCGCAGTTTTTCCACTGATCCTAATTTTAGAAATATATACAAAAATAGAAAAAAAGGTGTTTCCCCTTTAATGAATCATCCTCATTCTCAGCATAACAAACATGTGCATCAATTGTTTATTGAAAAACATCTCATTTTACCCCCGTAATTGTTAAATGTATATTCACGCAATGTCCCCACGTTTCGGTGACGACATTTTGTGCACTGGTGTCTTTTCACGAAAGGTTCTCTCGTGCATCCTTGGTTGGACGAAAAACTGGCAAGTTCCAGAATGCTTCAAACAACTTGTGAGCTGGTGTGTAGATGCTCTCGACAACCTGGCTTAAGCCTGGGGTTTAACGCTCTTGCCGAATACCAGGCAGGAGGCATGGATGACATTATCGGCGTGCATAAGGTTGTTCACTTCTTTCGCGATACCGTGTGTTGCGGAGAGGCATCCACCACGCAGATCTTGATCGAAAGTTACCTTCAGCGCGCAAAGGAGACTGGTTGAAATGACCAGCACGAGCTTGTTGGTCGTTTCCGTTTTCGTTAAAATATTATACGCAATGGATCAATTGTACCACATGCACGCTCTGCTGGATGGGAGGCGCCCGCGATTACCAAAGTAGTTGAGGATGATGCAGTCAAGGAGGAGGAGAAAGAAAGGTGCGGGGTTTAACCGGATATTCCCGGTTTACCTCCCTGTGTTGCCAGTTTGTTGCATTTTACGGGGGGTGGGGGAGGGGGGGGGAGGCAACGAGATAAAGAGATATAAAGATGAATCTGAGTACTCTCTTATTGCTTGCGGAGAACGTGGGAGGTCAGGTCCGGTTGCAGAAACGCTTGTGCTAGCTGCGTCGTTACCCAAAATGCATCTCGCAATGGCGTGATCTCTGTGTTTCACTGTAGGTGCTGCGCATCTCTATCCCGAAAACGTATGGCCAAGTACATAGAAAAAGTACAAAAGAACAAGTGTTGTTCACGAATTTAATAACGCTAAATATAATAATGACAGTTTGACACATAATCTATGTTCCTGCGCACCACACTTCGTGGATGAAATTCATAATGCTCAAAATCTGGCCTTCGTGTGATGTCCCGCTCTTGTACTTTTATTGCGTAAATTTCTGTACGTGCCTTCCTCCTACTTCAACACCTCCTCCTCCGGAAGGCTTTTTTTAAGCACGAAATAAAGAAGGTATGATGCATAAATGTTTAATGTAAACCATCAGCTTTTGACGTCGCGTACAACAACAAATGACGTATTTATATACAGTGTTGTTACATACAGGCTCTGGAAGTACGCCAACAGTACCGTTTCATGTTCACAGGTGTGCCGTTAGTGGGCTCGAAATACACACACACACACAGCGTGGTCCCACCATCATATGCGAAATAATATTTCTACAACAAAGAGTAGTCGTGAAATGGGAGCCTGATCATTGCAACGCCATTCGCCGGGCCACAGAGATTACACCCGCTATCTATGCGTGTCTAATCACTTGAAAGTGTTCAAAGGTACAACAGACATGTCTGTTCAATGCTGTTTGAACAAGGATATTTATGACAAGTGTCCGCTTGACTCAGAGTCTACTCAATTGACATCAAAATGTTGGAGCACAGGCTTCGACGCTGGCCATCACAAAATGGAGACAGGGGTGGTAGGGACTTGACTGCCCAATCAGACTTGTTTCTAGCACGTGGCTTCCGTGACGCCGGGGTGTGTTTGGTGGTTACTAGAACGCACTGTGAAAGCAATGAACAATTATTATGCGTGTAAAATAAATATTTCCTTTCTGTAATTATCTCTGAAACCAGAAAAAGTAAAATATCCACAGAAAGAAAGTGCTACACTGCCACTCTTCTTAGGATCATGCGAGATTGACAACGTGACCCTCAGGTAGCCCTTTCTTGTACAAAGAGCACGGTACCATCGATTCCTTCCTCTGAAAAAAAAAAAGAAAACAACAGCAAAACGCTCCAGACTCTCCTTTCAACGAAGCTGTCTCCGCATGAACGGGTGGACTGTTGCCTTACTTTGCGAAACATACAGGAATGTATTGCGTCAGAAAGGTTGAATTGCATTGTCTAATATTGTTTCGTTGCTTTTTACAAGTTATTATAGCATACTACCGGAACTGCAAGCAGTGATGTTATGTAACACAGAAGCTCTCATATTTTTACTATTGCTTATTACAAATAATACAACAGACTACCTCAAGTGTTGGAAAAGCATTGATGCTATAGCACGCAGAAGCTCTAAGATTTGTGTTAGTAAAGTTCGAAACTTATATTTTGAAGAAACATGACGCGTTCTTTGAGAAAAGTGATAAATTTTGTCTCCGAACAGCCTTCAGACGCATATTTTAATTAATCCAAATGGAAGGGGAATCTTGCTTCCCTTTCTATTACAAGTACTCCTCTCCTTATATACACACATACAAAGAAAACATTTACAAACACGTGTTAGAAACAAGTTTATAAGTGCAATTCATCAAACCGTAACTCATGAAGCACCGCTTTCCATCACGCTACCTGTTAACAACTGGATCTCTCTGCGCGTCAGCGCTCAATGTTTGCTTTCTAAGCATACCAACATATATACCGAAAAAATAAAAATCAACACAAAATCAAAACAGAAGCAAAACATTTTGACAATTATTCTGCTTGAGGGACAAAAACAAAAGCGCTGCAAAGAAGGTTCGAAATTTGACACGTATTGTCTTCAGTGGTATTAATGCCAATCTTTGTTGGTCTTGGTTTTCGACACCTCGAAAAACAGGCTGAGCGAATTCATACATTGCGCAGTCTGAGGATCGACTTGAAGGCCGTCCTTCGAAGAATCAGCCAATTGTAGCCTTAGAAGTCGCATGAATGATTGGGTTGAGTAAGAAATGAACAATCACGCTGTTGGTCACACGGAACCCCGAACATCAACAGATCACACTTTTTCGCCATCTTCTTCCAAAACGTACCACGGAATATTGCACAAACCACCCACAGGTAAACACGCATTCTGAGCTGTTCACACGTCATCATCTTCTCACTCCGCACTGCAAACTCGTTACAGTGGGTTTCATGGCGTCCACTCTCCAAGACGAACCCTTTTAAGGAACAGGAGCCATCATACCCACTAGTGCTCTCAAGTCATCGCAGCCGCACGGCATTGTTTTAAAATATAACGCTACGCATTCTTGCACAACCGCTTTACGTCTGTATCATGCCTCTCAATTCAGTTGTAACTTTTCGGCTGCTAATTAACAATTTCGATGTTCTAAACACTCTTTCATGAGCTATTCAAGCTTAGGTTCTCGCTCTTCATTTTTCTTTCAGCCATGATGGAGGGCGCACTCTTAATTAGATTTGAGGTCTTTACTGTGTCCTCAAGTGTCCATTTTGCAGGCACCACTGCCAAGGCATGGCATGCAGCACACGGTGACATCGGCGTCGGCGTCGGCGTGCGGCTTGCGCAGGCAGGGTCACGTGACGTACGTGGCTGAGCGTCCCATGCTCACGCTCGTGGTGCGTGTCCTGCTCAGGCGTACATTGGCTCCGTGCCAAGGGGTGGGCGTGCCCGGATGGACGCATCCGAGCAAAGCCTCGCGGAAGGAGTTGCGGAAGGAGCGGGACATGAAGCCGTACACTAGCGGATTCACGCAGCTGTTCAGGTACGACAGAAGGTGGAAGCATGTGCGCAGCGGTTTCAAGTAGGAGTAGTTGAGCGTTGAGACGCCGCCGAACGCCGTCAGGACGTTCAGGATGAGAATGGGCGCCCAGCAGAGAACGAACAGGGACACCACCAGGATCAGCATTTTGATCACCTGTCGGAGACCAAACAGCAGTGAAAAGTTGTCACGTAGCTGGCTGATGTGTCAGAAATGCTTTGACGTGTTCAGGAACTAAGACTATGCTCAAACAGCAGTCTGATCACCTTGGCCGCCTTTTTTTTTTTTTGCCAGTTAATGATTACAAATCAATACCTGAGTTGTAAAAGAGGCTACTGCGAACAGTGAAATGGATGACGGCGAAAAGCACTACTAACGTTGTTACAAATGAGGTCAAGAGTAACAAAACGCATTTTCATAATTCAGTCAGAACGATGCAATAATACTTTGATACTAATTCGACAAAAAGTCAATTTCGGCAGCCTAATTGAAATGCACACAAGTGACAGGCATTGAGATTCATGTTCTGCATAAGGATCGCAAATGAAATGCAAGAGAGAAATATTTAATGGCAAGATGGGGATGAACATCAGATGCGGAAACGTTCCTGTTCTCCTGTTGGTGGGGGTTAATAACACAGCAAATAAAAAGGGAGAGTTTGAAAGAGTATGATTGAAGTAATCAGGAATCGCATACTGCAACGAATTATAGGTGCGTGTTAACATCTCGTCATGTACACACACAAACACACCCTAAAGCTTGCACTTATCGCACGCCTAAATGCTTGAGAGACCGGTCTCCAAAGAGAGATCTTATAACACTTATCTCGTACGCTTTCAAATGTCCTGCTGACCTCTGCAAAAATGATTCCTTTAGGTATAAAGCTGCCAGTCTGGTGAGTCGAGCATTTTTAGCATACAAAGAAAAGATTCATACCTTTTAATCGCACATTAAAGCAGTGCTGAAATTTCAGCTAAATGGAATATCGTAAAGAGTACGAACGTTGATCACCTGGCGAACAGTGTCTTCGTCTGCGCGCGACGGCTTGAGAATGGACGGGTCTCCGTTATGCACGAAAGTGGCCTTCTTTTTTGGCTTCTGTTCGGTCATCTCAGTGGCAACCCTGCAGTGTGGTGTAAAGAAACAATCACGAGGTTACCGATTTTGGACTTTTAACGGACTGCTGCTTGGCTGCAAAACAAAAAGTCAAAGAACAAACTGCAAGATTTATTTCTATGACTAAACGATTACTCAGAATTCGCCTATCCTGATATTGATTTGAAATAGAGAGTCACATAGGCCTCAATAATATGCTTTTCAACATCGGGAATAGCCATTGAAATACAGCACAAACTAACATGAACAACATCGGCCATTGAATATATATATATATATATATATATATATATATATATATATATATATATATATACATTTTGTACAGAGACTACGCAGGGGTTCGCAGATAGTACGGAGAATGAAAAATGACGTTTCTCTTATTCGTCTTCTTCATGTTCTTAAGGGCTTTTGGAGAGACGATAAGTATTGTCATGTTGGAGGTTTTATTTTAAGTTTGATTTAAAAACGTTGTGACTCAATCCGTAATGTTTAGTTGATTAGTTTCACTTTATTTTATGTTTTATTATATAGTTCAGACTATGTGTACCTCGAACACTTTAAGAACTACCACAATTGCGTAAGCGGCAGGCATTGTAAAATATACGATTAATATTGAAGACCGAAAATTCCGACACTTCGGGGAGCGCCTTCTAGGCACTTGCAAAAGTGAATAATGACTTGTAACTTGACACTTTGTTGACAGGTGTGTCTGTAAGCTAAACTGAAAATATAAAGCACAATAAAAACGCAGTGCGGTTTTTGTACATTCTCTTTCTTTCTCTATGTGTGTTTCTTTTTCTCTCCTCGTCTTTATCTTTTTGCTTGCAGAATCGCATTTCCGTTTGTCTCAATCTTTACGTATGCCTCTTTATGTCCGTACCTCTATACATCCGTCCATCTCGGTGTCCGTCCCCGTGTATGTCCTTCTCATTGTCTAAATCTTGGCCCCACTGTGTCAGGCGCGACGAAGCATTTCTACATCTACGAACAATTTTCGCTTTCACCGCTCGCCACGTGACGCAGATGGGTAGCGCAGGTATTTAATGTAGAATAGGGACAAATGCACCTGGTGCAGACACTAACGCACACGTGTGACGTATAAAGCACACTCACGCGGTGCCTGTGGTGAGGGTGGCCCTCTCCCGAACCACCATCCAGAGTTGGGCGCATATCTTCGCGTAGGCGTAGCCCATGACCAGGGTGGGTATGCAGAACACCAGGATGAGCATGTAGATCTCGAAGGATCGCCACGCTCCAGGACTTGCCTCGTCGCGCATGCACCAGTAGGCGCGCCGATGTAGGCCCATCTCCACGTGCACCTACGGGGGCAGACGTAAGAGACTATGCAACAGGGTTCTTAACCGTTCAGAATGTGGTATGCCTGCGCGTTACTGCCACAACGCAGGCTCTTAGGATCAGCAGAGAGATTAATTTTGCGCTAATAATCTTCAGTGTCCACCTTGACTACGGTCTTCAAGAGATTTATAAAACCTGATCGGTGTTTCGTTTGCTGTTAGAGTTCGGAAGAAAAATGTGCTGCTTCTTGGTTTTTCGTGATATTCAAGTGTAATGCGCTTGCTCACAGCCCACTAACTAAAATGTTTACAAACCGCTCGATCAGACGATCACCTTTATTGCAGTTTTAATGAATATTTAATTCCTTCCGACCTCTATTGTCATCGCTCACCTGCACGAAGATGATGGGCAGCGCTGTGAGGAATGCTGCTATCCAGATGAAGATTATCACCCGCCGCGCTTGGCTGAAGGTGCACAGGTAGCGGGACCGAACGGGGTGAATGACCGCGTAGTACCTGGAGTGAGGAGCAGAGAAGGGAGGGAATGATAAATGGTGGCAGTTCAACAGCTCGTGGGAAATTATGACCCCCACAAAGGCGTGAAGGCGTATGATGTAAGCTTCATGTCTGCCAGCTACTATAACGCTACGCCTTATGTAGTTCTGCAATAGATGTTATTTACTTTTAAAGTAGCCATGACATGGTTGTTTGCCGTAGTACAATTTGTACTTAAAAGAAAATAGAATTAAATCATTACCTGGTAAAATAGTGCGTACTACGGCAGGCAGCAGCCGCTGAAACCGAGGAAAGCTAAAAAGCTTGTTACTCTTTTTATATTTGTTTGCGGCGTCGGTCAGTGGGATTTTGCTAGTGATGAGGGAGTAATTACTCACCCGAGTGCAGCAATACGGAAACAAAGGAAACTATACAGCTTTCTCAGAACCTTCGCATGGGTAAAGAAAAAATCGTCTCGGTCCGGTAATTGAACCCGGGACTACCGCCTTTCCGGGGCAGCCACTCTGCAAACTGAACCAACTGGAATTTCAGCAGATCAGATGATGGGACGGCAGTGAATTGATAATTAACTCGCAGTGATGTGAATGGTGCTGGCTGAATATTTCGGAGAATCCCCCAAGGGGGTAGTAGGACAAATTTTTCTTTAACTGCGAACTTTCTGAGAAAGCTGTATAGCTCTCCCTTGCAGCCGCATGGCTGCGCTTGGGTGGATGTCAATGAGTAATTACTCCTTTATTACAAACCTACTCCACCTTGGGGGATTCCCCTGAATATTCGACCAATTTAGTACTTTAGCCATTTTTTTATCAGGTAGATAATTGATAAGAAAGCAGGGACAAAAGACAATTAAGTGCCGCTTGTGGGATTCAAACCTATGACCTCCGTAAACAGCATATGATGCCCCGGAAACAAGCGAACCAGCGCCACATTAGACCAAAGCGGCGGACGTGATTAATGCTCCAATATCGTATTCATCCCGTTGAATGTAACCGAATAGGGAGGACGACAGCCCTTCAAGAATCCGCTCGAGCTAGGTAACGTATTACGACTGCGAAGGTCGACACACTCATTAAGTTATGGCTCAGACAAGGTTAGGCAGGTGAAGCGCTGGTTAGAGAAAAGTGCCGTTCTTCCGCGGTGACAATAACCCGGTTATCAAGAGCATCTGAGGCTGATGATCTCATTATCAGCGCTACTAGGAGCGTTATCGTAGTGTATGTACACGTAAAGCTGCAACTGGCCTGGTGAAGTATCAATGATAAGTAGAGCTCCGTTTGTGTTTTATGCCCTGCAAACAAACAGTAGCTGTTGGTACACAGCTACGTAAATCACAGTATGGCTGAGACGATTCATCTTAATCCCAGCACTTCAAGGAATTTTAACGCTCGCGCAATAAGCATTGATTGGTGTATTTTGTTAAACTGCTCATTGACCGAGTATATGAGTTATTTTAAAAAATGCAGCATACAAAAATGGGTCTGTTCGCAACCTCGCGATGCGAAACAACTCGCGAAGCGTCTATCGAAAGGGTGAAATAAATGTGGCGGTGGGTATTAGTATCTACGGGAAGTGAAGTGCTTTAGTTGCGTTGGATTTGGCAAACATTTCTATCAGCGAAAAACAGTCTACATTTGGGAAATATACGTTTTAATATAGTGTTGCCTTGTATATTTAGAAGTCTTTCGCTGTTGAGGCGACGGAGCAACCGTAGAAAATCATAGTCGGCAAGGCGACGTCACCGCCGCGCTCTTTGCAGCTAAAATGGGTGGAGCCGGAGACGGGATTTTCCTGGTTTTGGCTGGTATTAGGAGACCGCGGTTACAGCATTAATAGTGTGGTTCTGAGCATAGGCAATATTGACAGCGCATCAGCTTGTTGATTTCTGGTTTTTACAAATTCATGACGAGCGACAGCCACACGCCAGCTTCAACAAAGGCTTTTAGGCGCCGTTTTCAAAAGCATTGTATCAAATACCACGAAATAAATTGTACCAAGCATGTTACAAAGTTTTAGAGGCATAGTTTTGGATTTTATAAGAAAATAATACCTGCTACTATTAGTTAGTAGACTTGTTGCTGCTTCATTGTTTATTGTCCATGAGCAGGTTAGAACATTCGGAATAGATATTTTAGACAAGTCTTTGCCAAAGGTCCCCTGTAATCGTTCAATGCGTCTCACTCCTTGTATAGATACAAATATTTCACACACACTTCATTCTCGCGGGAAAATACGTATTCCTTTTAATGACTCTGCTATAAATAATGTTAGGGAGGGCTGCTAGATGTTCTAATTCGTGCCACATAGACAATCCGAGGACTTTCTTCGGCAAATTTTGCTTTAATTTTCATGTTTTAGACCATGAATGTGTACATATATGCGCAGCGTATGTGATGAAAGAGACTAACGATGAGCCTGATAATGTTTAACGATGCTCATTTTCATCCAGAATGTCATATATTGTTCCCCGATCTCATGTTTTGTCTCTGAATACTGCCAGCAAGCTACATTGGAAGACATGGCGACTTCAGCATAGGAAATACCCAACCAGTCATCGGAATAAAAAGAAAATCTTGCTAAATGCATAGAACCCAATGAGATGCACAAATATTATTCAGAAATATTGGCGCCACTATATTACAAGCATTACTTTGCATTCCACTGGGAAAACTCTGGTCATAATGTTTCCCATGCGTCAAGTGATCTAACATCCGCTTTCGCGAGTGTAAGGGCAAGGTAGGCACTGAAACTGATTGCTTCTCTTCTTCTCTACATGAGGTACGGGAGCGATAAATTGATGACTCAGAATGTTTCGCCGCCGGCGCTTAAAGTAGCATATATGTAGTCCGAAAGCCTTGCTGTCAACACCAATGATTATATTGTTACCGGGGGGAACGCGTGGACGACGAAGTGGTGTGGTCGCAGACAACGACGACCGAGGAGCACGTGAAAGATGAAAGGCTGTTCCAGAGGACGACACAGTCAGTGTGAACGCTCAACGACCCTTAAGTCTATGCATCGAGTTCTGCCCCTCGCAGCGCAAGTCTTAACAAATACATCCACGTAACAATATATAGAAACCATCCGCTATCCTTCTTTAATTTCAATACTTCCCCCTTCCCCTGTTCTAGTTAACATTAAGAAGGACATTTCATGATAATTTTACGGTGACAGATTGATCTCTTCTGACGGGCTGCTCAGTTTTCTTAACGTCTCAAGTTAGCGGGTTAAAATGGTCGACGTTTTTAGTTACAAGCGTCCCATCATCGATCTCCTGAGGCCGTGGGAAAAGTGTGAGTGCATATAGACGCCGTTTTATTGCGAAAGCAATACTACTCTAGGTTTCGAGCCTTCAGTGTAGTGCAGCCGGTAGCCACGTCTTACCCACGTGACGCTGCGTATGTCAGAATCAGCCTACTAGGACCCTGGCATTCACGTTACCCCTATAGGCATAGAGTTTCTTACCTTACCTAGAGGGAAAGCTGTGCTGCCGTCTATGGGAGTTTACATGGAGTGTCCAGACGGCCAGTTCAGCCACCATGAGCGCTCAAAGCATCATGGGCCGGAGAGCTACCGAGTGCAGAACTACAACTTTTGGCCAAAACTAATGCAAAGATAAACATTGTTCTACCGTAAATAATGTCCTAAGATCGAATATTGTGACTCTAAATTGCAAAAAGAGAGAGAAGCAGCATGTCAGTGTCATAAGCGATGGCTCTTTCTCCTATTGGCATAGTTTTGAGCAGCACAAATACCAATATTTTGCACTTAATAGGCAAAATTTGAAACAGAAAAACGTTATAAAAATATTTGTGGTTGTGCAATCACTTAAGGAAGTTTTTAGTGGCATTTCGGGAAACAGAAACCATTTATTGGCGACGTCTGCTTTTGCGCCTTCGCTACTATGGCTTTCGCGGTCAATGTACGCACCTTCAAATGATGATGACGACGAAAAAGAAACATCGCAGTAATGCCACTCCACGTACCCGAGAAAACCGACTGTCCCGCAATAAGTAGCACACCGGCCCATGATTCTTAGCGCGCCCATGGTGGCTGAAGTGCAGCGCCCTCAGCTTTCCCTCTAGTTAGTGTAAGGAACTCTATACCTATAGGCCACTAAGGCACGTTCATACGGGTTGGTTAAAGCGGGGCTTTATATGTGGGCTGAGGAAGAAGAAAAAGAGAAGAAGAATGCTCCGTCACCCGCAGCTAATTCTTTCGCTCATGATTTGGTTAAGCAGCGTTGAACCCTTGTACCTTTTTACGTTCGGCGTTGATAATATGGCTTAGCTCCTGGCGAGGGTGATACAAACTGGAAGCTGGCCAATGCATTCGCGTCATTTCAGTACCACGATGAGTGCTTTTTGTACACGGGGCGACTGAAGACAAGCACCAGGCTTTCAACCAAATAGTGTTTACTAAGTGATCTCGGTGAAGGTTTAGTAGTTATAGCCAGGTATGATTTTTACCCTCTGTGATGTATATAGAAGGAAAGAGCAGCGGGGAGAATTGTGTAGAATTTGTTTTTTTTTCGTCATATGTCTATAAAGAAACTGTCGATTGTCTGTTCTAAGTAGGCATATTAGTCACGCGCATGGTTTGCACCCTGGTCATGAACGGAAACCAATAAACGTCCCCTGCGGCAGTCCAGCTGTGCTTAGCATTTCTGAGTACTTTAGTATGTAACACTGCTGAGTAAAATGGTACCGAATATGCGGAAAAAGTAACATATCGGCGAGGAACCCCCTGAGGGGTCTCTTACATAAGAATTTCACGTAATTTGTGTATGGTTTTCTTTAACCTCAGTACTGCGACAATGCTGAATCTGGTCCTCTAAACCATATGAAAAGGTAGCAAGAGTGGAAATGAATGAAATCAGTAGAATAAATTAGTGAATGTACTAGAACCGCGTGAGAATCGTTGGTAAGAAGGCAACTTTCACCGAAGGAGCCATTACCATGCACGGAATGAAGCCTTGGTTGACGCTCTCAGAACATTTTTCTTAACTCACCGCTGAAGCTTACCAGGTATATCACAATTCTCAGCTTTCAATTTGAGGATATATGGTGGTTTTGTCGGCCTTTCTTCTCGAATAAAACGATTCATGAACCCGTGGCTATCTTAGTTGTACGCAGTCATTACCGCAAATGTTGGGCGAGGTTATCGTGAATAGGCGCTTTCTTTGAACATTTATTTACATGAAGGAGCTGCAAGTTGTCGTGAAAATCAAAATTAATCAAATGGCCCTAGTATAGATACCTCACTCAAGACCCCGCTCTGATATCTTCCAGTCGACCAGATAAGCTCAGTTGGTAGAGTGATAAGAAATTTAACAGAGCACGTTTTTGGGCTAGTCGGTCATACATGCTTAAAAAAGGTAATTGCGCTAAAAAAGAAAAGGACGAGAAGAGGACATGGACGGGCGCCCGTCCATGTCCTCTTCTCGTCCGTGTCTTTTTTAGCGCAATTCCCTTTTTTAAGAGTGATAAGAGTCCCCGCTGTAATTCTACTGGTGGTGGTGCCATATTCGATCTGCGTACTAGTACGAAGTTTTTTCAGAGCAGTGTAGCTTTGCATTTTGGATGTGCGGCTGCGCTTTAGTTGATGATAATGAATAAATCACTATACCAGTTACAGACAAAGCACCGTAATACCACATAAGGCTCACTCTCGACAACGGCCATAACATGGTTAACTTGGACAGGGCTTTTACTCGAGGAGGGGAACGTGGAAATATTAGTTGACGATCAACTTTCGACAATGAAGATTTAAATAATCACCAAGGAAGCCCCTTCTGCGTTGCAGGCGCAAGAAAAAAATAATTTCTTTCGCGGTCATACCTTTCGATGCTGAGAAAGGTGAGATTGAGCACGGAGCAGATCATGGACACGTGCTGCACGTACAGCAGCAGCTTGCAGCCCAGCTCCCCCAGAGTCCAGGTATAGGAGAAGAGCTGGCCGAACTTCACGGGGACGCACAGCAGCACGATGAGGAGGTCGGCCGAGGCCAGCGATGCCAGGAACAGGTTGGAGATGGAACGCATGCGCGGGAAACGAGCCACCGTGTACACGATGAGCAGGTTTCCCACCAACCCTAGCAGCAGGGTGGCCCCGTACACGACCGCCGTGGGAACCAGGTCGGCCAGGTCAAAGCGCCACGCGGATTCCTCGTAGTCGTAGTCCTCGGGCAGTCCTTCGTCGGGGAACAAGGGGAAGTCCTCCTCGCTCGAGTTGCTGCCCTCCATCACTGCACGGAGTGTCATTAAGAGTGAGTGTGGACTGCAAGTGGTATCGGACTCAGTAGGAAGGAGACACTCAGACAAGGGCTCGCAATCAGATGCTTCGGAACATAACGGCAGACAGACTTCAAGGTAGGGAATTGATGAAACTGGAAAGAAATACTTTGATTGTAGTAAGTGCCTTCTGTTAAAATCTTTCGGCAAGAATACGGCCAGGAGTTTCTCACATTCTTAAGCTATTGACATTGATAGACAAGTAGCAGGCAGGTTTAGAAACGTTGATATGTGGTCATCAAGACAGATACGAAATGAAGACAGGGACCAATGAAAAACATGCGTATAGCGGCTGCCTTTGTCTCCGGCTTTCGACTATCTTTTAAGCGATATCTTATACAGCTCCTCCGATCGAAAAGGCGTCGACATCGTAGTTGTAGTAGCCAGCATCGCATGTCAGAAATACTGGAGGCTACCTAAAAAATCGTATCATGGTAATATTTGGCATTAGTGATTGATGATTCGTTGGTGTGTGATAGGCGACGATGAGATAATGAAGTCACTATAATTAAGTGATTAAGTGACGAATTAAATAAATAAAAAAATGTGAAAAATGGAGCAAGTGCCCAGAATGTGAAGTTAATGCTAGACGAGGCTAATTACGAAAACTTAGAGCATAGATGATCAATAAATAATTGAAATAATTGACAACGGAAGAACTGGAAACGGAGGGTGTGGGAGGGGTCAAAATGCTCAGAATGAAAAGCTAATGCTTTATAATGCTAATAAAAAATATTTAGAGTGTGCAATTGATAAATTTACTGAATTGGCGATAAAATAAAAAAATGCATTCAAAGATGTCAAACTGTTCAGAATATAAAGCCAATGTTTGCTGTTGCTAAGTATCGGTGCGTGAAAGATAATAAAACAAGTTTAAATAATAAATAAAAAAATTGAAAAAGCATCGTGCTTATGTGTGTAAAACGCTATCGCATCGCATTCTTGACGGCGGAGCTTAAATGTCCTCCTAATTATTTTTACTGCGTCACAGTCCATACTAATTACCGATTTTCCTAACGTGGAAATCACTGAAGGTGACCTAGTGGGTAGAAATGCCCACTGGTGCAGCAGACATCGAAATACCATTTCCTCAAAAGATACCTTTTTGTTGCCTCCAAAAACGAAAAAAAGCTTGTTTTAACGAAATGTAAGAGAAAACTCAGAGGCGAATGACGTGCCTTCTTGTTTAAGAGCTTCTAAAGTCGTCATATCAAGTCAGCCCTGTTCCACCGACTTGAAGGCCAGAAACAAATAAAGCCAACTGAACAACATCCGAGCTTTCCTATCAGAGCGCGGTACTCTAACATGTGCGAATGGGCTAGCTGTATGTACAGCCGTCATGATATTTATAATATAACGCGAGCGTCGACCAATCTGCTGGTCAGCGCCTTATAACGGTGATAAGCGTGCAACACGGCTAGAGATAGCATCGTCTGTTAAGCTCTTCCGATCACCCTGCCACAATATCTGTTCGCAAAAACCCGACGGACAACTAAGCGCATGCGCGAGAAAAGATGTCACAGACGTCATTTTCCTCTTTTTTTTCCCTATTACTACAGGCTACGCTGGCAAAACGAAGTTAAGAAAAAAATAAAGAAAGCAAATACACCAGCACACGAAACACTTTACCTGGAATGCAAACATTCTGATTTCAGCAGCCCTCTGTTAGGTGGGAGCATGATAAAAGAGACAACAAAGCAGGTGTGCCCTACCGACATTTCGTTTGTCTTTTTTTTTTTTTTGCCAACAGATATTGAGCAGGGCGTGTCACCTTGTGATCGGAACAGCCTAGCAGCAGACGCCGTTCCACCTTCGTGCGCGTGCGCAAACCCTCGCCGAAATACACGCTTATCGCCGTTGTAAGGCGCTGACCAGCAGTTTGGTCGACGCTCGCGCTATATTATTAAAAATAAGGACGGCTGTGCATGCGGTGCCCACAGCACAGATCGCTGAGAAACAAAAAAAGCAATCCCCCTAGAAATATACAAATTTGGTACCCTATGTTTCGATACAAGACTTGTGAAGAAGACCGCTATAGGAGACGCCTGTCATCAAAACCAATTACGCGTCAAAGTTTCAAATTTTTCCTATTCGCGCATTCTCCACGTAGCGTATTAATATTCCAGCTGTAACGAGGTGTCTGCATGACGCGCTGGCGCACAGAGATTTCTATGTCAGCCAGACAGTAAGATATCGAATGAACACTCAAAGGACGAAGGTCCTCGATTGCATCATAGGTCTTCTGTGTGCTCCGGCCGTGCTTAATACGAAGAAACTGCCGGTGACAGCGCAGAGTAAGAACTTTTACTTTCAGCTTCCTTCCTCGTCACTAGCAGGTTCTCGCAAATATGGTCAGTGCTTGTCGCCAATATTCGAGTTGTTTCCTGGTCAATCAGCAGATCGAAAAACTGGCCGTTTCTCACTTCCTGCAGCTTTCAACTTGTATTCGAATTCCTGTTGGCTGCTTGGTGTGCATATAGCGAATGCAAAAACTGCTTTTTAAATCTCGTTGCGTGGGTTATCCCACATTGGGTCATTGCGTGGGTTATCCGACGTCGTTGCACATGGTAACGTCAGCAAAACGATGCTAACTTCAATATTATAAAGAAGCGCGAACAGCGCACGTATTTGTAGGTAAAATATGCAGTGAACACCAATAATGTGCAACGCCTGAAATTCAACACAGAGGAGCTTTCCAATGCGTTTTTTTACACGCTATAATTCGAACCACACTATCGCTTAAAAAAAAATTAAATTAAGAGACACCTTTCCTGTTGACAGCCTTGAATTTTTCGATATAATAATTTCCCTCAAAAGGCAAAACAAAAATGTTGAACAGGTAAATCAAGTAATTAAATGCCTAAACTCCGAGCTCTAACACAATATCCCCCTTGTAAAACACACCTGCATGGGCCTCACAGACGTATCTCTCACAAATTCGAAAGCAAACGTTTGCAAACGGTTAGTTGGTTGGTTTGGTTTGGTTTGGTTTGGTGTGGTGTGGTGTGGTGTGGTGTGGTGTGGTGTGGTGTGGTGTGGTGTGGTGTGGTGTGTGGTGTGTGGTGTGTGGTGTGTGGTGTGTGGTGTGTGGTGTGTGGTGTGTGGTGTGTGGTGTGTGGTGTGGTGTGGGTTGGGTTTGGTTTTTTGGTTTGGTTTGGTTTGGTTTTTTGGTTTGGTTTGGCTTTTTGGTTTGGTTTGGTTTGGCTTTTTGGTTTGGTTTGGTTTGGCTTTTTGGTTTGGTTTGGTTTGGCTTTTTGGTTTGGTTTGGTTTGGTTGGTTTGGGTTGGTTTGGCTTTTTGGTTTGGTTTGGTTTGGTTGGTTTGGGTTGGTTTGTTTGGTTGATTTGGGTTGGTTTGTTTGGTTGATTTGGGTTGGTTTGTTTGGTTGATTTGGGTTGGTTTGTTTGGTTCACAGGAAGGGAAAGGCGTTTACGCGCCTACTTTTTTCGTGGTAGCCACTCACATACCTTAGGGGACCATCGGCATCGACCGCACTAGGAATGGCATTGAAGGCGAAACTTTCCCGGTATCGGTGTGAAGCCTCCACCTGGTCATTATGGCACAGGTAGCAGATAGAGGGGAGAACGGAGGAGATGTTTTAGGCTGAGTTTTATTGAATTTGAGCGCCCCAATTCGACTCGCACTCTGATGGGCACCGTTATAGTGCTCCGGATGATTTCAATCATCTGGGGATTGTTGACTTGCGTTGACATCGTACAGCACACGGGCGCTTAGCTCCATCAAAAACCGACTGCCGTGGCCTTAATGGAACACACGTCCTTCAGTTCAGCAGCCTAACCCGTTTGCCTTCGCGGATAGAGAGATGGAGGGAGGAAAGAGAGATTTGGTTAAGAATTGCGACTAAGCAAACGTAGAAACGACAGTGAATTGGCAGGAATAAATCACAAACGCGATTGCAGAATGAACTTGAAAAAAGAATAGAAGCAGAAATAAATATACCGGTGAATCAAGGGTAATAAATTCTTAATTCGAATAGACACGCCAGTTGAAGAAATCGTGATTCCTCCGCATTATTGCAATTGATGACCCCCCCCCCCCCTTTTTTTTTTTGTTTTAATTTCAGCAAAGATTACAGTACCTTACGATTGCAAAAGACCCACTGGGCTCTCTTCTTGAGTCCTAACGTTGCAATTGCCATTTTATGCTGTACAGGCCACTGTGTTGTCCTCAAATTAAGTTGAAATTATCTTGTTTTACTGCATGTCTCTACTGCAGATGTTACTCAACCTCTCCCCCCCCATCTCCACAAAAAACAAATCGATGCCAGCAATTTTTACTTAACTGCGACCACTCCATCATGATGCCAATTATTTCATCATTACACCCTGAAAAACTAAATTGTGAATTATGGAGCGTGACGTAACTAACCGTATCAGGGGCTTCGAGGGACACGGCACTGGAAGTCTCCATACTATACACAAACTAGTATCCGCTATGCGCGCTGAAATAGCAGAACATGCAGGCGCCTTTTCCGATTCGCCTCCATAGAAACGCAGCCGCCGCTTTCTGGACTTAACCTGGGTCCTCCAATTCAGTAGCCAAGCGTCCTAAGCCCTGAGTCACCACAACGGTTTCCTAAATGCTACTTCAATTGTCTTTGGGGAAAAGAGCATATCTGTTATCCAGAGAAAGCTTGAAGGCATCTACATTCAATCAAACGAATAACAGCTTTTTATGCTTATTTTCTTTCGTAAACTTGCCATAAGACATCGATATGAAATCATGTAAACGATTTACATGCAGCAGCCGGATCGGTCGGCTGCACTTATTGTTGTCGGTCACCCTTTTAAGGAAATCCTGTCCCCTATCGCCGTTAGTTTTTAGTTCCCCTTCCTCAACAGTTTCCTCCGCTCATCGTTCAGATATAGGCTAATACGAGAACTCATCATTCTATTATCGCTACAACTTTCTTTTCGGAGGCCTTTTACACCTTACACGCCACCGCAATGCACGCACGTAATCGTATCTTCGCTCTCAACTTTCGGGATCTTCCAAAGTGTGTTCCAATTTCCCCCGTTTACAGTTCACAACCTCTTTTGGTTCAGACTGTCGCGTCATCAATAAAATCGTTTCATAAACAAATTAATAGTGAAGCTCGAGAATCGATGTACACATCCATTTGTGTCCTTGGCAGTAATATTCAATCACTTTTGGGGTTCCATATGTGAATGATTACCCGGAACAGGTCACTTCGAATTGCCTTCCCTGTAGTCGCGGCTGGCACTTCCTGCTCCTTCATCACAACCGAAGGTAAAATGCACAAGCAGAGATTGATTTTCAGCTGTGCGAGTCATTGACTACGTGACTTCCATGAATAAAAGATAGAAAGTTTCTTGAATGATTCTTTCGAATGGAATAGCAAGTCTGTACGCTTCAAAGGCTTATGGGTATATATAAGGGTCCCCATCACTTTGAAAGGATATGGTAGGAAGCATCAAATAGCTACATAGGATGCATTACGTATGGCTCAGAAAGTGGGTCAAACATGATCGAGGTCCTCTCTTTAGATCTGAGAAGACACGTGATCAGTCATTCTTGGCGTCCTGCGCCACGACAAGCCAGCAAAGACGCGAGGCCTAAGGACGCCTGTGACGTTTATTGCACTTGTAAGCGCCTAGGTGTTTTTGCCTGCGCTGCCTCTGACAGGAATCTGCACCAAGGCTGCCAGACACGCCTCAGGGACGACGTAGTGGACGCAGTCGTGTAAGAACTTGCGCAAGCAAACAGCGCAGGACAAGAGTCTCTGTTCCAACAGGCTCCTTTAGAAGCACGACAGCTGTTCTGGCAAGCTGCTAGATCGAGGATAGAGCCACAGACTGGTTACGCTTGGAGTGGAGCCTGAATGTCCGACCGAGTCTAAGGTTCGATCGCAGTTGGTCTACTGGATGTTCGTACGGAGAAAAAAAAATTCAAAGGACGACTGTGATACCCCTCTTTCGAATTTGACCGCATCAATTTTAGCATTTTTGCGACATGTCGAGGGAAAGTATTTGAGAGATGCTTATGTGTGAATACGTAAAATTTCAAAGCCCTCTGTCCTTTTCTCTCAAGCCAAAGAGAAATACTCTGAAGAAGAGGAAGAAGAGTCACGAGCGAGCGGCGCACTGACAGTCCTACTTCCTGGAGACGGCCGAATTGTTATCGGCACTTCTATAGCATGATGTATTCGTTTCTGCGCCGCGCGAGACGGAAACGAATCAATGCGCAACAATCTTAATCAGTCGCTGCAAACTTGTAGGTACTATGAGTTTACGGATAGTATTATCAGTAGTAAAAATACGAAAATGCCTCGAACCTAGATATCCTGGCAGCAGAGAGCATCGAAAATCTTGCCAAACAGAGTGTTTCTTTTTTAACGTTATTTAATTTCTCTGTTTCTTTGAATCAGTGCACATGACGCTTTGATGTAAGGCTTGCGAATCTTTCTGGAAGTATTAGCATAACCATGTTGGAAGTCTCTTTTCGGACAAGTGTGTGTGTGTGTGTGTGTGTGTGTGTGTGTGTGTGTGTGTGTGTGTGTGTGTGTGTGTGTGTGTGTGTGTGTGTGTGTGTGTGTGTGTGTGTGTGTGTGTGTGTGTGTGTGTGTGTGCGTGTGTGCGCGCGCGTGCGTGCGTGCGTGCGTGCGTGCGTGCGTGCGTGCGTGTGTGTGTGTGTGTGTGTGTGTGTGTGTGTGTGTGTGCGTGCGTGCGTGCGTGCGTGCTGGTAGGGATAATTATGATGACAGAAATGATCTCAAGCGATGCAAACACTGTTAGTTTCCTGCGATCTTGCTCTTTAGGAAGCATAAAGTGCGCGTTATTAAGTCAATAACTAGGTAATTAGTCGACAGGGATACCACCGCTGGAAGTTTCAGCCCAGGTTGTTACTACGTGCCCACACAACTGCCTGCTGGTGCACTAAGCGTTGCCACGTAAAGCCTCAAACAAGAGTAGTCGGCCACCGTGGCAGGCAGGTGCATTTTGCTATTTGCATCGACAGAGCCCTTCTCTCCTTTAGATGCCCTGATCCTCTTCCATAGCAAACCTGTTCTTGCACTCATGTAGACAAAAAACTGGGCCATGGCTGGACTGAGCGGCGCAGCTTCGCATTGTTAACCCTGGCAGTCAAGTGAACCTGGACAAAAGCTGACACTTTTCTTCTCCCCGAGCTTGTCCCTATTGTTCACATCTCCATTGATAATGGGTAGTGGACCTCGTAGAGCTAATGGAGAGGGCACCCCCCGTCGCTCTTCTTCCATATGAGGCTAATCGACTGCCACTGCGCAGGGCAGTACAAAGAGCTCGCAAAAGAAAGCAAAACCAAGAGAATTCTCTTATCCACCTGTCGCGTTCAGGCGCTCTAATATCGCCTCCTTCGGTGGGGAGCCGTTTGCCGCAATCAAACAGGCAGTAGAAATTCCAGCGATGGCCAGCAAAAACAAAACCGGAAACGGGAACTGTGATAAGAAAATGCTTGCACGAGAACGCTTGTTTCGGCAGACGCATTTTTACGCTGTGTCCTTGCCTCGACTGGCTTCCTCCTCTCGGAACTTTTGTTCTCATCAATGTCTACGATTTATGGCTCATCACGAGGAGGAAGTTTGGGAGCACTTCAGGTGGGGGATTGCACGCATGAAAGCAGCAGACCGACTTTTAAACTCTTAATAAATCTTTTGCCCCTTCTCCTTTTTACAGTTATAGTTTTGTGCTTGTGATCTTTATTTATTCCGTTACCTTTAGCATGCGTGCGCGATGACCAACACAATCCGCCTTTTTCACAAAATATGGCGCCCTCTGGGAGTGGCTGAAAATTCGTCTGCTACTGGTTGAAAACGTCCTTGGCGCCAGAGAAATGATGATGTGTGTTCTTGACAGTGAACGCCATCTATCGCGTACGCCTGTCGCGAATATTAACTACACATGGCCTCCGAGATCAACTATGGCTGCGCCGATCGCGGAGGCCAAGAGCTGCGCATGCGCAGCTGGTGTTGGTGGTTTGTTTTCAACCAGGAAAGAGGCGCGCATGCACAGAACGGCCTTGTGAAAAAGGCGTATTGGTTTCTGTGCATGGCAACTTGAACTAATATTCCCTGATAGTTTCATGAATTAACTGGTTATGATGAAAGCTGCTGGGTAAGCAATGCCGAAATAAGTAAGTCAAGACGCGACATCAGCTCCCATAATGCAAAGAAGTAGGTTAACGGGAAACTGTAGACGGAGTAATAGCGTATCGCTTGGTCTACTATGCATGTGAATAAAGTTTCTCGCGCAAAACAAATTCAACTTCAATTAATTTACCTCCACGCTGGTCAGGCGCACCCGACAGGTGGAACCTTCGTGACAGTAAGATATTCCAAAGATCGTATATTGTTGAAACGTTGTCTGTATAAATCACTGTAAATTATTTGCGCTTGCGCACCGACAGAGAGGGCATTCCTATGACTGCGCCCTTTGCAATCGTATATTCAATTCAGAAAAAAAGACGCCGCCTAATTTCGTGAAAGTGGCTTATATGTGAACCGGGTTAAGTGGAGAAATATGGGAGAGGCCTTTGCCCTGCATTGGGTATAATGAGGCTGATGATGATGATGATGCTTATATGCGTGAAAGGTAACTATTTGGTAAAACTCCCAGAGCTTTCCTTTAGACTTTAATATCGCTTTACCCTCTCTTGCAAAGGTTAACCTGCTCAGCCTGCTTTGTTCTTTCGTGCGACTGCGGAAAATGCACCACGGCTCAATGGCTGTCTCTTTCACAACACTTGGACGATATCGTGAGTTTCTCATACCTTCTTTTGTTCATATTGTCTGCTGACTGCAGCTGCTCTTACTTGACACGTGCTGATTGTGGTGGATAACGAGGATGAATAGTGCGTGGGCTGCCTACCCACTACCGCAGCATATGACAGGCGGTAGTCACGTAACGTGCAGCTCCTTGCAGCTCCTTTGAGGAGCTGCTGCGGGTGTGCAGCCGACATATAGATATACATCCTGAGCCGGGAAGAACTAAATATAGTACAAGGGTAAGTCGCTTAAGACTGGCTGTGTTTAGACAACCTTCGGTCCATGAAACAGCTCCGACTAACAAACGATACGGCGCGTATTTTGCGTTAGTCATCCTCTAAGGTCGAAACTGGCTGAGTGACCTACGAGAAGTCTTTACTATTTGGTCAAAACCTAGGGACATGTATTGGGGCAGTTATGTTAAGAACATTAAGCATCCTCCTGTCGCCTTAGGAAATCACCGGATGGTAGCTCTACGTATAATAGGACAGTTCCTCTTCTCAACTTGGACTATGATTTCCATAGCCAATTTCCATCATCATCATCATCATCAGCCTGACTATACCCACTGCAGGGTGAAGGCCTCTCCCATATTTCTCCACTTAGCCCGGTTCTGTGCTAGCTGCATCCACTTGACCTCTGCGAACTTCTTAACCTCATCCACCCACCTAACTTTCTGCCGCCCCCAGCTACGCTTTCCTTCCCTTGGAATTCAGTTTGTTACCCTCAGCGACCATCGGTTATCCTCTCTTTGCACTACATGTCCTGCCCATGTCCATTTCTTCTTCTTGATTTCCACTAGAATGTCGGTAACTTGAGTTATTTCTCTTACCCACTCTGCACGCTTCCTATCTCTTAATGTTACCCCTACCATTTTTCGTTCCATAGCCCTCTGGGTTGTCCTCAGCTTAAGTAGAACTCTTTTGGTTAGCCTCCACGTTTCAGCCCCATAGGTGAGTACAGGTAAGATGCAACTGTAGTATACTTTCCTCTTGAGCGATACTAGGTTTGGGGTGCGACCTGATGCTGGCGAACACCTCTGGCAACGCACTCCCTCACCAAAACAGGAGTTGGCCATCCTGGTGCAGTGATTGGCCGCAACCTCTCATGATAAGTCCATTTCCATAGCCCCAATAATTTTCTTTTCCACAACTTGTTGCGTTTTCTGATTATAAATGCAAGTCTTCGGGTTCATTTCCAGGTTTATGCCGTAGATGTGAGCGTTCGTAAGGCAAGAGATTATATACTTTCCTTGTGAAATACACGAGCGCAGGTGCCACGAAATCTTCATTGTGTGTGCACTTCGTCCAATGATAGCAGACGAGTGTTGAAAAGAACAATATTCAAATTGAACGAGCGCATTCCTGGGTCACTTAAAGACGTTCCTAGCGTTTCCAGAATGCTATACGCATGTACAGTCGACATTGTGTAATCCGCAAACACTTCAACTGTTGTCAAAATCAAAAGCTGAATATTTGACACACATGCCATGTAAGGCCTTAGAGGAATAGCCGCTGAAGAGAAGAAAGGAAATTTTTTTACATAAAAAAAATCTGACAGGTTTTTAGTCCCCTCATAAAAGCTGCCGACATGCTGTTCACACGCTAACTCAATGTACGCAGCATCAAGGTTTATTCAAGAGTTTATATGCACCACATTCAGGCGGCCAAACCTCGTTATACTGAGTCTGGCATATGATACGACGAACCGGTTTCCTTGAAATGCTCATGGCTTTCGGGGCATCGTCGAAGCACTTGCGAAAGTCGCAAAATGTGACACGCATTCCTACGACTCACGACACTTTGAGAAAGGAAGAAAATGGGAGGAGAGGCGAGTAAAGAAGGCACCTTCCACCTCGCTTGGCCGCTGTTGTGGCTTGTTATTGCAGCCATGGACGCATTTTGCCTCAAATCCGACAGCCACTAGGGAGACAGCGTTTCAGAGCGCTATACTTGACGAAAACTTTCCCGTTGCTCTTGTGCCTGTGTTTGCACCTTACTCGACTTGTGTATGTGACATTGCTTCTTGACTTCTCGTATGGTCGCTTACGGCATGAAAACCGTCATGGTCTTCATAGTCGCAGCCGAGGTCACAATACGAGAGAGCGACAGGCTGTATGTCAAATAGATGTCGGTTGCAAAGCTGCTGTTATTGCTTCTACTGCACAGCTACAAGTGCATTGCCGTTGTACTTACCAATACCGCCATCTTTACGCCGACATTTGCCAACATTGCCACTATTACCGTTATTGGCAAAACTATCACCGTAGTCTTCAGGCTGTATCCTGGGTGGGAGCTTTAGTGATAGTTGTAATGGTGCTAAAACTACTCACTTACACTGCTACTACTTCTACTTCCGCTGACCTGCGCCTAATCTCAGGTGGCGCTAGTAGCAAAGAATATGCAACGGCGGAAAATATGCGGCAATGAGGCCAGGCCGAGTCGGAGCGCTCGAGATAAAATTCGGAAAAGAATCTTTACGTCCTCTATGTGGACGCTAAGTTACTCGGAGAGGACAAGCACCTTGTGCTCATCGACTATAACAGCAATGGTGACAGGCACGTCACGCAGCGTATGTGTACATGCACTCAATCCGGATGGCAGAAGGGGCAGCTATTGCCGCTGCCTCTACAGCCGGAAGAGTGAGAACATCAACAACCGCGTTACCGTGACCGACTCACATTTGTAAGCTCAGGCGTAAGCGTATGATCAACTATCAATGCAGTCACGATAATTTATCCAACAATTCTTCAGATATACTCCACCTCATTTGAATCATCTAGACCCCTGTCGGTGGTTGTGTTTGTAGAAAACAACGCACCGACGAGCTCACACAGGACATGACCCGACGGCCACCAGGGAGAAAGGCCGGGACACCCGGCCGGTGACTCACACTTGCAGAAGACAACGCAACTGACAACCTCTTACATACACACTCATAAGTTTACATAAACAGAGACACTATTGAAAAAAAAAAAAAAAAAACGCTATCCGCACCACATGAATCACCCAACAAGGAGGCGTCGCAACCCGAAGCGAAATTCAGATACTTACTCAAAGCACAGCCCCAAACCTCTAACCCTCATCATCCATCCAACAGCCATGAATCGCTATTGGTTGGCGGGAAATTGCTATCGAAATTCTTGAACACAACGGTGCTCGAACCACCGATCCCCGACCAGACTTTCTCGTCTTGCTATGCTGACCTGCGCAGCTCAGAACCACAAGACCAGCAATGGCGGATTGAACGGTCGCGTCGGATACCGCCTGCCGACGTATTCATCGCTCGTTGATGATGGTGGCGTCGCTCTAGGCTAAATTCTGAAATTAATATACGTTTCTGCTTTTCTTCTCCTAACCTCGGAACACGGGGGGATGCACACTGCACGGTCGGTGTGATTTGAAAAACAACGATCTAATGAGAGGGTTCGAATGGAGCTTTTGCCTAGATGGTAGATGGAAGACTGCTGTGTTCTATATTTTCAGTGCTGCCGACAAGGAAGTTTCAATAATAATAATAATAATAATAATAATAATAATAATAATAATAATAATAATAATAATAATAATAATAATAATAATAATAATAATAATAATAATAATAATAATAATAATAATAATAATAATAATAATAATAATAATAATAATAATAATAACCGTGACTGTATAATCCCTCGTCAGAACTGAGCGCAAGAGTGTAGCTAGCTTCATTCCAGATATTCCTCAAGTCCGGACGCTTCCATTAATCAGTAAAAAGAAAACCAGCCGTAAGTCAAGCCTAACTGTGGTTTCTGTTCGACCTTCCGCAATAATTTACTGATTGGAAAAGGTTATTTATTGAAGCGATACCTGGCAAAATGCTCACTTGAATCAAAATTGTAAACTATGTATGAAATTGGCGATTCTTGAGAAACATTTGCTTCAAGGAACAGCAACCTGATTTACAGAAAAAAAAAAGCAACTCAGAAGACTACTGAGACCATATTTGCTTCGAACTGCTGAGAAGGTGGCAAAATGGGATGACAGCCTAATTTCCACTGGCGTTTAGGATGCAGAATTAGTGCTGTTTTTTCGTCTTTAAATAGCGTAATAGAGCAATGCACATTGCAATGCACGTGGATTCTGACAGGGCTGCAGCATATTTACGGTGAAACGCCTTCAGAATTCCGGGCTTGTAAATAATGCGTATTTCATTTTCTTGTGCCTCGAAGGTTGTGCCTTGTCTATACGTCTATTTCTGACACAACGTTTCCTGTGCTGCGCATGATCGTATCGCGGGTTCTCGCCCGCCTTCGATAGCCTCGATACTGAGCTGGAAAATATGTTTGCCTCTACTGTACCTATAGCAGAGGAGGGGAGTTTGTGCTCATAAATGTATAGATGCGGTCCAAGGGCACCAACTGCTTTCGGTTCTCTTCGGCTGTTCCCAGGGGATGTCGGGATACGATTGGCACCTTGTGCTGCCGCTTCGAGCCTCACGTACTTTCTTCCTCCTCCTCGTCTTCGACGACACGCTCCACCACATTCACGCTCGTCGATCACGTCGGGCTCGTCTCTCTTCGCAACGTCACACGCGATCGAATGCGTGGGCCTACGTATACTCATTCAGCCGCAAAATGAGTGCCGGCAGCACCTCGACCAGTAAAATATTACTGTGCTCCTTCCTGCTGACAGTGTTGCTGTTTCTGCCATTATCATCACTGTTTATCATTGTCACTATACTGAAACGTCTTTTAGTAATACCACTATTGCTCCCGTTACCGGTTCTACAACTGCTACTTTTGCCACTTTGCGAGTTTTTGCTGCTACTGCTTCGTGCTAAACTCGTTACTGCTGCGGCTACTTTCATTCGTACTAACGTTGCTTGTACTACTAACGTTACTATTACTAATAGTAATAGTAATAGTTTTGCTGCTACAGCTATAATCTTTGCTATACTCTTCGGAGACTGGATGTTCCTGAAGTAACGGAAACAATGAGCGTGCCACACTGTGGCCGTGTCAGACGTGTCTTCGGCGTACAACGGTATGTCTTGTCCAATAAAGCTTGAATGTGCTATTCTGCTATTCAATGCAATCGAAGTGAGAAGCCTAGGCGGTGTAGAGATTGTTTATACTTAACATTGATTAATATGAAGAAATAGGTGGTCTGCGTATTGCATCGACAAACCTCTCCATGCGACTGGCGGGGATCCTGATATTTCGTTGAACGGATAGCGTGTTAAACTTGCAATAAATTAACAGGGACAAGGGCTGTTCGCAGGCATTTCTAATTTCATGCCGCCAGTAGGCTCAAGCTACCTAGGGCCAAATTTAGGTTCCCAAGATGCTAAGATCTCTCACTACAGCTACATGAAAGACTAGCAAAACATTATATCATTTGATCGAAAATGCACGCTTAAGAAAATGCAGTGCCGAACTACACAAGAACTTGATAAATTTGTAATGCTTCATCACTATAAGGTCGAATGTTTTCCAATCAGGCGTGAAGTGCAAAAGGAACTTGAGCCACTAAATATTAAACTCATCAAATTAAAAGCACCTTCGAATTTGACTGTTTTCTTTATTTGAGAAATGTCGGAGCGCACCAATAGGATCATTTGAGATTAAGTTACCAATATGGTAACACACGTTCCTATTAGACCGTTACTGCAACGTGCACTGCGACGTCTGGCTAAGTCGCTGACGTTCTGGAGTTCCGCAAGCTGCACCCGATTCTGATGTGTAATGGAAACCGCTGGATTCCCGCGCCTAGTCGAAGCTCTACGTGGTAGAGCAGAGTCGCACTAAGAATAGATCTCGAAAACCTTTCTTACAATATTATTATTCTTTATGTTGCCTATCAAAATCTATTACCATGGGAGGTCCCACCTGCGGTCTTGTACCATGGGACCTCTCGCTGTATATTATTGTACCTTGTTTTTTGATGCAAAAATAAACTTTCAATTTCAACTTCAACTTCAAATCAGTGATACGAACGCTACGTCTCGCGATGTACGTACTTCGCTGCAGATGGTCTCCAGAGGCAAAGTGCAGCATATATTCGAGGTACAATTAATAAGTCGAGACATTCAATATGCATCCACAGAAAATCAATTTTATTTGCCTTATTCTGTCCCAGTGACCAATGTGTCTCTATGGCTTCTTTAGATATGGATGCGATGAAACGAGATATACGTTTATTTTTTCATATCCTGCCCGCGATTCGACATTAAATGACCCTGCAAAGTTGTCAACACAAAGTTAATTCTTAACAGTATGCTGTCGTTTGTGCTCACTCCCTTCATAGAGGCCTTGAACCGCCATCTACTGAGCAGGCGGCATCAAGACAGTGAGCGTGAGAGTGCAAGGACCGAGAGAACCGTGACGGCTCTTGGTAAAGGTAGCACACAAGGATTCATTTGCCGCTTTAAGAGGTTTGGCTGCTAAACTTTTCTCTCCTGTATCACAATGTTCATGGTAGGCAGTATAACGGCACTTTATACACGGAGCGAAGAAAGCCTAGCGGTTCAATTCAATTTTTCAATTTATTATTTATTTGCCATCCTGGTACAATGATGGCGGGAGCCCGGGGTAAAAGCTGCCGTTTGACAGCTTGACAAAGCCACGGGCCCCCACTTTGGCAGCACCACAGTAGTCAGGCATATATAAAAAAAAAAAGCACATGTCATGTGAATTTAAACACAAGGTAAGGAAACATTGAAATAATAAATACAGCTCTTGTCAGTGTACAGTTATGAAACGCAAAGTACACAATGAAAATGAAAACAAGCAGATAGAAGCCCACACTTATGACATATACCTGTCACTACAGCAGCAAAATTTCAGGCTGCGCGACCGTTATAGACAAGGTCTCGTTTGCCATGATAGAAGCCGCGTGTGTGTATAGCTAGTGTCTGGAGGTTAACGTTACCACCTTCAGTTACGACACAGCTCTGAGCTCAGAGCGATTGCTCACATAAGCTTGTGTCAGGCGTCACTTCATTTTTAAATGCTTCTCCATCCATAGTATCGTTGACGTGTTCTCTTTCTCTCTCGCTCTCTTATTTGGCCAAACATTACAGAAACAAAACATTGTGTGCCACTTTGGACCGCTAAAGTGCGATAAGGCGAAAGCCTTTGTTTGAAACTTCGCTGATTCCTGGTTTTACTGCACCTGTTTCTATATGTTGTGGGGTACGGCGCTCGAGGAAGCGCCAAATGGACGCCTGAGTCGGTGTATGACGCGATAGCGTAAGCTACCAGCCAGCATCTAAAGCCCCGCTTTAACCAAGCCGTACGAGCGTGTCTGCGTGGCCTAGGGATACCGTGAATGCAAGGGTCTTGGCAGACTGATTCTGATATCATCCTCTCATGTTAAAGGAGAGGCCCGAGTTGGCAGCGCCTGCCAAACGATAGTGCCCTGTGATTGGTCGAAATTTCTATGACGTCATACCCACCTCAGCCAATCAGAGCGCCGCAAAAGCGTGACACTTTCGCTGACGACAACGATGAACCATTAAAGGATTTCGTCTCTAAAAAATTAGAGGGTCTCTTAGATATCTCTTAATAGGAGAATGGCGAAAGCCTAGCCTTCCTCTCCTATCATTTGCCTCTCATTGTCTGTCTTTTATCGGCGTTCATTACAGTGCTACATATAATTATAATTCGTTTACAGGAAAGGAAAGGCGCAGTATCTATCACACTTTCTCCGGCAAGTGTGAGTTCGGACAGTACACCATCGCTCCTGTCGCGTGGCGTTCCTTGTTGTTGTTGTTGTGGCTGTAGGAAGAAGGAAAAAAAAATGCACGGGCCTGCTACTGGTTCTGTAGCTGAGCCACCTCCACTGCCTCGTGCAGAATGAAGAATAGAGAAGAAAGAAAAGGAAGAGGGAGAGAAAGACGCGCGCCGCAACAACAGCCGTCGTCCACCACCGAAATGGTGGCGGGTGTAATGACAGCCTATAACAGATGAAAATTCTGTGGCAGGCTAGCCCCCGTCGGAAGCGGCGGTGACCTACCTGTCCCAGCCCCTGTTCAAATTTGGCATTGCAGATGGCAGGGACGCATCCCGCCTCGGCCAATCAGAACGCCTCAAAAGCGGGACACACTTTGTCCACGACAGCATGAGCCATTCAAGGCTTTCGCCTTAATAACGTCGCAAGAAAGGAGTTCACTCATGATAGCTCCGATACCTTTTCATAGAAGATGTAACCTGCGCCATTGCGAGCTCTCCACCGACGACCGTTCATGCTCTGTTTATTTTCAAATACGTCCCCTTTTCTTCCGCCGGATGATCGGTATAATCTCAAAATCGTATAGCTGTCAGCGCACAATTTTTCTGATGGGATTCGGGCACGTATGCGGTGATTGAAAACGTAAGCGCTTCGGCCGCATCTGTGTGCGCAGAACCGCGAGGCCTCAGTCGTCGTATAGCTCCCAATTCCTCCCGTGGGGCTGCCTCGTCGCACCCGGCCTCCCACTTTCCTCCCTACATCTGCCCCTTTTACTCAGCATCATTGGGTAAGCTGTCTTCGAAGGGCGACTTTCTGTTGTTCCTTCCTCATATATATGTACTTCTAGAGTGCCTCGCTTTGAGGAGAAAATCCGATTATGCCATTTTCGTCGCGACTAAATATATCGCTCTATCTGAAGGATAAGTACGACGGCACATGCGCACTTGTGTGCCTTTTTCTATTTTATAAGGAGAATATCGTCGGATTCTTTGCTGACTTTGTGTTTACGCGAACAGGGTTGGATAATATAAGCTGTTTCGTACTGTAGAAGCTAGACACAAATTTTAATTACCGATCGCAGGTTGAAGCCCTAAGAAAGAGATTACGTTGATGAAAATATGCGTATCAAAATAACATTGTGCTAGGCTCCCTCTGCAATGTATAAATTAAATAAAAACAATTAGTGCGTGCGCAACTTTTCCTGGTTTTCTAAGCTACTTTCAGGCGCATTTAAGACACAAAACTGTAGCTTTTCTTAAGCGTAGTAACTATTCAAGTAATGGTAGCTACATTTTCAGGAGTAATTTAGAATACTTCCAATCTCAAAGTGTTTCTTTTTTGCGGGTGAGCTAGCGAATGCAATTTAAAACTTTAAACTTGACATAACGTTCTTCGACGTAATTAGGAAGACAAGTTATTCCGTGCCTAACAACGGAGTCTCCTTAGTATTTAGCATAATGTGTTTCTAAAAACATTTTGTCGAATGAAGGTTATTGAGCTTTTTGTTTCAATTATGATGTTTTCATCTTGTATTTAGTAACCATCCATGAGCTCTGCGCAGATTACTCAAGCCTGCAACGAATGAAAAATCGGGGTTCTCCGCTGTACATCTACATAAGAAAAATATTCCGAGGCTCTGCAGGGAGTAGCTACGAAGGAACATATATTATTGTCAAAATAACTTGCATGCGACGTTGTAAAATAAAGGATAAGCTGAAGTAGATATTTATTTAAAAGCGGTCATGGAAAAATGAACGCAATCAAGCGTCATAAGAGGCGAGTTTCTCCACGGTGTCTACTCATTTCCACGTGCTTCGTATTGCAATATCGAGGTACTGCTTTCCATTATCTCTGCTACGTCAATACTGTTTCCTTACAGAATATAGCACCAGGTCTACTCTGACCTTTCTCGTACAGCAATCACAATTAAATGGAAGTGAAATTTGATGACAAGGGAAGGGAAGGGCATTAGGAGTGTAAAAGGGAAAGTAACGTAGACGACCGCCATTATTGACCATAGCGAAGGGGCAACCCGGCCGGCCATCAGGACCATATGATGAGCAGTGTGTGTGTGTGTGTGTGTGTGTGTGTGTGTGTGTGTGTGTGTGTGTGTGTGTGTGTGTGTGTGTGTGTGTGTGTGTGTGTGTGTGTGTGTGTGTGTGTGTGTGTGTGTGTGTGTGTGTGTGTGTGTGTGTGTGTGTGTGTGTGTGTGTGTGTGTGTGTGTGTGTGTGTGTGTGTGTGTGTGTGTGTGAGAAAGAGAGATTCCGCAGCACTCTCATAGAAGAGGCTCTTCATACCTTATCCTGTTGGCGAAATCTCCGTCTGCTAGACTATATATTGTTCTGTTATTTGAATGTGATGTCAGTGTTCTTTGCGAGATTTGTGTCGGTTGTGTTGTTGAGGTAGGTATTTTGCTCCCTGCTAGTTTGGACACTTGGAATTCTTTTCCCCACCTGCGTCCCGGCCGCAGTGCTTACTTTGGAGACAAAAATATTCATAGGATTTTATATAATTTGTTTTTGTCCTGTTTGCGACAGTTGGTAACAACCATCGCTTTTATTTGTTTCTATGAATGTTGCCTACCAATTTATTATGATTTTTCCTAGTTTTTTTTTTTTTTTTTTTTACTTCAGAATGATGTCGTCTGTACACCGTCTGAAAAAAAAAAGTGGTAAAAACCGGCCTTGTCTTCTGAATCTGGGCAAGTAGAAGTGAAGCCAGTCATGCATTGAAATCGCTTGCGTTGTATCGCGGTTTGTTGGGGAAATGAGAAGACAGTTTGAGGCGGTTGATCATTTCTTAGTAAAAAAAAAAAAAAATAAGGATACACAGATCCCATTGTCAAAATAATAAACTATATTTGAGGGATGAAGAAATGTGAAAAAAGCCACCGACTACAAAGCTTCCTTTTGAACATAATCAAAGCAAAAGTTAGCGTTTTCAGTGAAGCCACTCAAAGCTTCCTCTGTCGATTACAACAAATTAATAATGAGGCTTGAAATAAGAGCAATAAATTTGCTGAATATATCTCAAATTATTTCGTATTTCTGCACAGCAAAAGGATGGAGCTACAAATGTTATCTGAAATAGCCATTGCCTGAGTTTTACTGAGTAATTAAAAACATTCCGTTTATAACGCCCGCGATTGGTGTATGTTTGAGAGTTAAAATATTTTAGGTTTTGGTGATATTTATCGTTAAAGCGTATGCAATAGTCTTTTCTTAAAAAGTGCCCCATGAATCATGGAATGGTAGGCCTGGTTTCTATTGCATGGTTGTGCTGAGTGTGTAGCAGAGCAAAAGTCCGAAAACTGTGCTCTGTAATATAAACAGCAATTGAGGGATGCATACAAAAAAAAAAAAAAAAAAAAGAAGGATGCGTCAGTTTCATGCTCTTAAGGATCGCGTTCATAATTATACTTCTAAACAACATGTTGATGGTTAATACAGCAAATATGAAACAAACAGTTCATGACGCCTATATCTATGACTTCTGAAGGTCTGAGCCAGCTTCACGCTACATGGCCTGGAGGTGTCGCGTAGAAGAAAGAAATTTTTAGGTTAATCAGGAAACTCTTCTTAATTATTACACTCGCATCAAAAAAGCTTATCACAACAAGTGAAAGAAATTCTTTTCTCAAGGTAAAGTTGCCATGGTAACAGCTCGTTAGTGCTGCAATTTGCCGCCGACATCTTCTGAGTTGAATCCTTTTCTCAGACTCAAAAAAATGAAAACAGATTTTATTTTTTTTAACCACGGCTTTCCTGTTCGAGTGTGAAGCAACAAAAAGTTTTCACTGCGAAAGTGCAGGGCTCGAGGACAAGGCGCGTCAGCGTTTCTCATCGTAATATTTTATTTTATTTTGTTTTTGTGTACTTGTTATCAATGCGTTACCTTCAGCAGGATACACATTTCAGGCTACTGGCTTAAAGCTCCTCACCGGTGCAGGACCGCCATACTCTCCGTACGTTTTGAGCTGCGGAAGGAAGACCAATTAGGAACTACGGTTTGGACGCGTCGAAATTGCATTGATTGTTTAGGACCCGAGCTCCCCGCTGGCGTCAGTAAATTAGCTCAGCAAACTTTTGCGCTCGTCTTTATTTATCTATTTTAGTTTTAGAATACCCACGTGTTCCAACTTGTGGGTGAGAGGAGCAACGCCAGCGTGATGCCGGAAATCATCGTCTCCTAGAAACTTCCTTAATTTCGGGACCTATGCGTTGCTAAGGGGTGTTCTGCAGGTGAAATTTGTGTCGCTTTTCTTCTCCCTTTAGCGCTATAAAATGTGCTGATGAGTTACAAGTCATGGAATAAGGTGCTCACGAAAATGCGCTTTTCAGCATATCCGCGAGTTTCGGTTCTCCTGGCAAGAAATTCCTTGCCCACGCCTCAAAGCCCTCAGCTAGTGTTCGAATTAAGAAGAAGGAACGATGAATGCAGTTCATGTTTCATGTATACGTTAGCAGGAACATTTCTCCTCTACGTAGCAACCAATTACGTTAAGGTCGTCATACTGTGTGAGCGGGCGATGTAAACTCAGTTTTCAATCACCGTTTTACATGCCATACCCTAGCTACCCACTCTCCTCTTTCTTCGTCTGTAATTGGCGGCCGCTGTTTCTCTCTCCACACGCCGCCTCTCAAACTCTGTCCCTGTTGACCCACTCACTAACAGCGGGGAGGGAGTTTCCTTTACTCCACTGTACCTCCCTTCCCCGAGACTATTATAATCATCACCTAGCAAGCAACGTGATATATTTTAGCCTGGAAAGTCAGTTTCTTTTAGCTCGTTATGCCGCAAGCATGAGGTATTTTAGATCGCATAACCCCTTTTTTCAGCGCCACAATTTAATGAACTTCAGTTCGAGCAAGTATAATGAGCTGCGAAAATTATTGAAAGTGCGCAAATTTGCAAAAAAAAAAAAAAAAAGAGAGAAAGAAACCGCAAAAATAATGCTCGCTATATTTCAACGTAACTGACTGACCAGGAAGTCGAGTAAAAGCAAAATTAAGAAAAGCACTCCGCATTAACGCTAATATAGGCGCTTTAGACGCTTATAGCAAACGTAGGTGTTTAGTTAAGCGCGTTTGTCTTCAGAACCCTTTAGCGCTGACGTCTCTACTTATAAAATGAATAATTTCCGCATATTAGAGACGTAAACGTGCTAGAGTAACATATATCGAATCGCCAGACGCCTACTGCGCAAGCACAATGGACAAGGTGGCGCCACTGTCCTTGCGCGGAAGGCAGGTGATTATTAGGTATGCGTCTAGGCTAGTATCCCAAAGAAAAACCGAACAAGAGCTGAACCAGAGGCTCAGACCGCAATCCGACGTTTTGACAAGAGGACTTGTCTTCATCTGGTCTTTCCTTCTCTTGTCGAAACATTTGATTGCCGACCATTCAGCCTTAGTTCATTTTCTTTGACTGCTTGTAGTCATCTTCTTCGCCCCGTTCTATCCTGGATACGCTAGTATATGTTAAGTAATCTAGAAATCTCTAATTAAGCTTTCGAACTTCCTCAAAGATTTTCAGTTTCTTAAACTGGTGATATAGGCTTGAACAAAAAGGAGTGGCTTTAAAAAAAAGATAAAAACATTACTAGTTCCTTGTATGAGCTAACCGACTGGGTTTTGTTATGAAAAATATTAAGCAAATAATTTAGTCGTAACATGGTCGTCACATGTGCACAGCTATCGTACTGTACATCACGCACTCGTCTGCGAAGAGCCTTACGCGGCCAAAAATTGCCGATCAGGTCATTCTCGTGAAGGTTATTCTAGCTAGCCGACAAATGCATTTAGGTAATCAAAGTCAAGAGAGAAAAATCGCAATATTGCGCTTAAGACGTTTTAAGAGCGGAAATGCGAAATCCTTTCTCTTTCGTCTCACCTCATGATGTTATGCAGTAACTATCATTGTCACAATCACTAACTATAATAATCATCATTATCTGTATGATCACCATCATCACTGTCACTAACTAGATCGTCATATTCGTCGCCGCTTTCGTCATCATAATCACTATCACTAACTACATTGTCATCACCGCTATAGTCATCATCACAACGGTCACTAAGTACATTGTCATCGCCATCATCATCACTATCAATCGCTACATCCTCATCGCTGCTGTCGTTATCACTAGCACCAATTATTATCATCACCACTGTCGTCATTACTGTAACCGCCATTGCCGCTAACTACTTCTAACCGACTATCGGCTGCATTTTTACCGTCACCGCTATCACTAATTACCACCGGCACAGCTATCGCTAACTGAACCTATCACTTACTCCCCCTGTCAGTATCACCAAATCTATTACAGCTGCCGTAATTAATTACCACTATCATACCAGTAACTGTAACTGTTACTCGCTCATATATATATATATATATATATATATATATATATATATATATATATATATATATATATATATATATATATATATATATGCATATTTATATATATATATGCATATTTATATATATATATGCATATTTATATAACGCACAAAGCATCGTTCTGTCACAACACTGTGAATTTCAGGACCGCATGGAGAACTGGGTGACGTCAACAAGCATGTTGCGCGCGAAATGCTTTACTTTTATCCACTCGATCCTTCATGCAACCAACCGTATTGATGAGAGGCAAGGCATCGACCAACTAACATAGCGATTTAGCTAAGAAATTCGCCTAAAATAGACCCAAGGTATAGTATTCTTGAAAATGAATGCCTTATCGGACGCACACCGGCGCTCCAATCTGTTCTTCAATTAACATTCGTCTATAACGTACTACGGCCACTGAATGGTGCGCCTCCATTGAGCGGCCGTGAATGTACTATATGCAATTTAAAATCGGAAAGGAAAGAAGATACATATATAGCATCATTGTTTGTTGTACGAACAAATGTTTCTCTAAATGATCACTTGCTGTATCTCATTTCCTTTTTCGCTCATTCTTTCACGTTTGTTGAAGGCACATGCAGGGATCTCAGCTTTCTAGTGTTTCTGGTTTCAGCATCAAGAGCAGCATTTGAGTTCGCAGAGTGAAAACCATGATTGATGGCTTTGGTTTGGTTTTGGAGTTTAACGTCCCTAAGCGACTCAGGCTATGAGAGACGCCGTAGTGCAGGACTCTGGAAATTTTGATTGAAAATATGACTGACTGCATGGTAGGGCAGCGAAGTAAGGAAACACATGAATGAACGTGCCGAAAAAACCAGCCGCGAATGTAGAAAATATTTTGCATATACTGCAGGTAGAAAAACGCGCAGGATGAGCTGGCTGCAAAAAGAAACGTAAGAGGTAGAATCCCACGGGAAGCATTTATTTCAGTTGCTTTCAGTGTGCCCTTTCAAGACTTTCTTTTGTGGCCAGCATTAAAGGTTTCAAGCCGTGTATTAAGGCCGATTCTTGGCCACCGGGGAGCTGCAACGAGTCGCATGAGACTCTCAGGAAAGGAAGAGGCGCATACTTTTGAGCACTTTCGCAGCGCTGATACTGCGCACTTTGCATGGTCGAAAGAAGTGCTTCGTTAACCCTTTATTTTTTGCATTGTTATTTTATACATAGGGAGAAAATTGTCAAAGACTGATTGATATTTACTAAATGTCCTGAATTTACGACGAGACTTTGACTCCCTCCTGTGTCGCAGTCACATGAGCTTTACGACGAAGCAATAATTTATTTATTTATTTGCATATACCTTACAGGCCTCCAGAGAGGCATTGTGTAAGGGGGGACAAATACAAAGATATCCGCAATTCATGAAATGTACTGTACGAGCTCTCACTTCGTCGCAGAAATATCCTCTCATTACGAGTGATAAGGCGTCCAGTTACGAGGTTCTTCCAAAATTACCCAAAGTAGCGGGATTTGAAGGCCATTGCAGTGTCTACATGAACCAATCGTGCCTTTCAGCTGACACGGCAAAGCCATGGGCAGGCACTCTTTGCTACACGAGCTGGATTTTTCTTGAATAGCCTGGCAGTGAGTGAGCCCCTCGCTTTGTTTCGGGCCACTCAGGCTTCTACTGCACTGTGCGGACGGTAGCGGAAATGTATGGTAACCCAAGAGAGAGTGATGATGTGTGCTTTACCCCAGAGAGTATCTTTTTCCATTAAGAGAGAGAGAGAATGCTTCCGTACGCTAGCAAAAACAGGAGGACGCAAAAGGGGGCGTAGTGGATGTAGGAAAGAGCTTATTCGGCTGTGCGAGTTTCTAGGATTGGATCTCTAATTATTCAGCATCACTGCATGAGCACCATCAGGTCGTTTATTCATCCGGTCTTCGCGGCCAAGCGTCCTTTCGTCGCCGTGCATGGCTATCTTGTTTCCGTCCGTTCATTTAGCAACGTATCTGTATTTGTTTTCTTCTCCCTCGTCTAACTTCCAGCCTCTCTCGAGGGTTTCACTTTTCCTCTTCTTGGTGGCAAGAGGAAAATCAGTAAATGAATAAAGCGAGACTCCAATGAGAACAAGTTTGTGCATATAGTTTCGTTATCGTTGGTGTGAAAAAAAAAACGCGAGGCAAGCGCTGTATCAAAGGCAATCCAATGGCACCCGAGATAGAAAAACATTCGTCGGTTTGGTTACTTGGTTGTAATACAAAAGGAAGAGCTACAAGGACTTGTTATAATTATTAGCGCGATTAATAACGAGCGTGAAGGATTCATCCTGAGCAGTTGCGCTGCAGAGATCCTTTGAGCAATACATGACCGTAGCTACCTGCAAAACGTAGCTGCATCATATGGTGTATGGTTTTGCAACCATCAATTTTCCACTGACCACCAGTGTGATCTTGGCGCACAGACCGGAAAGTTTTTGAGCAGCGGACAATACCATAATAACACCATATTTTTGTGCCCCTTTGTAGCCTGTGAAATGCGTTGCGGAAGAAAGGAACTATTGCAACCTTTTATCTACAGTCTTCCTTTGCGTTTGCAGTCTTTGCAGAACGCTTTCTCTATTTTGCTTCCCAGATAACATAAAGTTTTCTTTGTCGTGTCACAAACAACGCTTGATCGTTAAGAAGCTTTTAATTAGGAGATACGTTTTTATCAAAAAGTAATAGATTGCGGCCTTTTTGCTTGAAAACCGGAAATGGATAAGGTTAGTCCGGTTGTGTCTGCGGGATTTTGAATGCGGTAGAACGATGTTGATTGATGCAGTAATTCATATACCTTCGGCTGGATAGCTATTCTGAAGTAGGCGAGCATTAAGCAAATCTCGGTCGAAGATATAACATTTGTGTTGTACGAAAGAAAAGTGATATCTCTCTAGCGATTATATTGCGAACCGAAATATTCACGAACTTGGTAGCTACCGGACTGAATCCTGAATATTCAAAGCGTTGCAAATAAAAGATCTTAAATAATTTAAGCACGAACATGTGTTAAGAAGCGCACGCTGATTTATCTGACTTGTGGAAAACTGCCTTCTTAGTACCTGCCCGCTTATATAGCTTCGATAGCACTACAATATATTATTCAAATCGAAATACATGCCAGTTTCCTCCGTAATAACTTAACGTCTAGGCTAACCACGCAGTCTTCCCGCCGCACGAAAGCGCAAAAAATTCGAGGGTCTCCCACCTTCATCCCTTCCCTTACGGCGCGGTTCAGGTGTCCACATAGCAAGTGTGACAGATACTGCGCCTTTCCCTTCCTGTGAACCAACTATTATTATTATTATTATTATTATTATTATTATTATTATTATTATTATTATTATTATTATTATTATTATTATTATTATTATTATTATTATTATTATCGTAGATGTAATTGGTTGATAGGAAAGGAAAGACGCAGTATCTGTCACACTTTCTCCGCCAATGCGAGTTTGGATGGTACACTATCGCGCCTGTCGCGTGGCATTCCTTGACGCGCGTTCAAGTTTGGGATTGCAGATGGCAGGAACCCTAGACAAGAACACATCTCGCGGATTCTCGCAGAACATGGCAGATCTCGCGAATAAATCTCGCGCACGGGATTTCGTTCCATGAGCCTAGAAAGGCTTTTGCATTAAAAAAACAGGCTGTCATTGAAGTTCAAGAAGTTTGGCTCTTACGCAGATTGTACACAAGAAAAAGAGTAATTGAATACAAAGATTATGCTATCTTTATTTGTCTGGCGCCTCTCGCTTTATGTGCATACTGCGTTTCTAATGAGTAGGCTTTGGAAGATCCACACTAATATTGAAACAAACGTCGTCAGAACGGCACCTTTTTAATAAATGTGCTGTCAGTGCCAATTAAGCACATTGGTTGTCTTCGAAACCGTGGAGCCGTTGGTACCTTCAAGTGCAAAGGAGAAGGAGGATTATGGAGGACACTACAATTAACGCTAAGGGGTGTCCCTGTTATAGAGTTGAGGGAAGAATAAATTTTCCCCAAAAGCAGCAACAAAAAGAGTCTTGCATTCGAACTTGCTGCACAAAAAAAAAGAATATAATAATTATAATATTAATAATAATACTCGGTTCATAGGAAGGGAAAGGCGCGGTAACTGTCTCACTTGTTTTCTGTGGACACAGCAACCGCGCCGTAAGGGAAGGGAGGAAGGTGGGAGTGAAAGTAGAAAGAGAGAAAGAGGAGCCGTAGTGGAGGGCTACGGAGTAATTTCGACCACCTGGGGATCTTTAACGTGCGCTGACATCGCACAGCACACGAACGCCACTTCGTTTCGCCTCCATCGAAACGCAGCCGCCGCGGTCGGGTTCGAACCCGGGAACTCCGGCACAGTAGTCGGGCACTTACCACTGTGTACCACCCCGGCGAGGCCCACAAAAAAAAAAAAAAAAGAAAGTTCGTGATATTCGGTGAATATATAAAGGACGTGGAGGCTCCCTTGTTTATTAATATTACTAATATAACCTGAGAAGTGAGTGTTTATTATTCACGATTCCGTGACTGCATTCTCAAGGCGTGCTGCTCATTTTTACTCCTTTTTATACGCGCGCTGACCGTCACGGCAGTGATTTGTGCAGAAACCTTGCAGATTCCCTCATTAAAGGGGTCGGTGTTAGTTGTTACGACTAGGGTTTTGTAACAAATTTTATAAATAGCTTGACACATCTTCGCTTAAAAAGTTGTGTAACGTTTTATGCACCTTTTATGCAAGTGCAATATAATCTGGCGGAAGCGCTGTGAAAACGAATGAAAGCCCAAAAGCTCCCGCACGAACTTGTTCGACTTCTTTCAAAGAGACTGTACAATACGCATTTTTCACAAGGCCGCTCTGCGCATGCGCGCCTCTTTCCTGGTTGAAAACAAGCCACCAACACCAGCTGCGCATGCGCCGTTCTTGGCCTCCGCGATCGGAGCAGCCGCAGCTGATCTCGGAGTTAATATTCGTGACAGGTGTACGCGATAGATGGCGTTAGCTGTCAAGAACACACACCATCATTTCTCTGGCGCCAAGGACGTTTTCAACCAGTAGCAGACGAATTTTCAACCATTCCCAGAGGGCGCCACATTTTGTGAAAAAGGCGGATTGCGAAGTCAGGAAGGAACCAAAAGAAAAAACGGCTTCGAATCACGATGCTAAATTATGCATGGCAGGACTATTTAGGCGCCTTTGGAGAACCTGTTAACGCGGACGTCCTTCAACGGGCGTTAAGTTCATTTAATCGGTATTGACCATTCAGTCTTTCTTGAAACGCTTACCTAAGGACCTTCAGTGTGGTTAATGAGGCGTTGCAGGCTGTATGCGAAATGAGGGTTTTCAAATAAATTAAATAGTTATTTTTTCAATGCGCCCTAGCTGACGTTTTGTGTAAATAACATTACCACACACTCCATCCAGTAACATAGGGGCTCCACTAAAGCAAACAAGGATGAGGTGCAGTAACTTTCGTGGTTCGAAGATTGTCACGTGACCGAATCACGTTGGAAAATAGGCGATATTATTTTATTCCTGCGCGCAAGTCGGCACTTGATGCAGTCAGAAATATCATGCGCGCGCTCAACGACGTCTGTTGGTGGCCTCCCTCAAGTGATCTTCTCCACACGATATGTCACATAGTGGCAAAGCAAGCTTCATAACAAATTCTTTTTTAGCATTTCAAACCCGTCGTGTTTCTCGAGCGATTGCTACGTCGACAGGTTGCTTGCAGGTCGGAACAATTTGACGTGCACAAGTGCAAGCAGTACATTCTTATCTCTTTTTTCTTTTAATATGGAATCAATATGGCTGCCATGAAGAGAGCAGTTGCCCGCCGTCTGACTCCTGTGTTTCTCTTCTGTTCCTGTCTTCATCTTTTTCGCTGTTTTCCCTTCAAAATGCTTAGCACTTTGTGAATGTTATAATATCTATGGCCTGTAATAGGTTCCCAGTAAACGAGTCCTGTGACAGTTTTTAAGGTTAAATACGTGCTCTGGGCTAAATGTCTTACACTCCATAGCGTAGGGAAGCGCTACTCAGTGCGCTGCATTTAAATGAACATTTGATTGTTCTTCAAAACGTAGTATATCGCAAGGCATTTTGGAAAGTTGGGTACCAGTACTCAACAACCGCGCTTAGTTTCTTGTGTTTCTATGACTGAGTCGTTCCCGCCTGCGTCCTGGCAATAAGCTGGCCTTCGGGACAAAACAGTCGCTTTTTTTTTTTTTTTTCACTTTTCACTCAACGTCACCGCTTCTGTTGACGCGCTAATTTGCTAAGTCGCTTAGTCATTGATGAGCAGTAACGAAAAACGGAATAGTCAGTGGTCGGTAATTGCAGCTTTGCAACGAAACAGAGCTAACTACACATAAAATGCCTGAAAACCACACAACACGACCGCGCGTTACTTTACTCCCTTTCACATCTTTTTAGTCTATCTCGCATTTCTTTGTGTTTCTTTTTCCCTCTCTCTGCCTCTTTGTTCACTCTGCTCCTATCTATCTTTCTCGCTGCTTTCGGCTCCCCGTACAAATAAGTCAGATAACATCTTCGATCAATGCACGCTGTCGCCAGTGTGCAAGCACTTCGTGCGGGATATTTTTGTTTTGTTTCTAATAGGCCGTGTTTTTCGTCAAGGGTAGACACAGCGGCCAGCGATCATGGCGGTATTACCGTAGCTGCGCTGACAGTTGCCACAGGTTTCTATCAGCGGAACGCTAACGGAAGGCAGGTTGTGCAAGACCCGGGTGATAGTAATTAAGTATGCTCTTTGCACACACACGCAGGCAAACGTAGACACACACAACCACAGAACCGTTGAGCGCGACATCAAAATGATTGGAGCTGCAAATCCTTACGTAATGGGTCGTCTCAGAGCAACTTCTCCCACTCCTCTACCCCTTCAGCAGTTCCCTTGCCCGATAAGGCAGAAACCAGGCGATGGTAATGCTTCGTCGGCAGTAAACAGCCACTTTGGGCTCTCCCGCTCCCTGCACTGGTGTAAAGAGAGCCCCCGGGCTCACGAACGACCTTGTCAGCGCCGATATAATGAGGGTAATATATACCGACATCGTGTATGTACCCCGTGTCATCCTTTTCCCTGTGCTCCCTGGATGTGGATCTGTAGGCTGGCTTTCTTCAACCGGACATTATCGCACTACAAGAACCCTCCAGAGTGGCTACTCTTTCAGGCTATGTTACCGTTAAGCAACTGCGAACTAGCCGCAGATATCCAGGAACGACTGTCCTGGTCAAAAGGGACATCAGCTATGTGCTGCACAAAATTGAAGACGTAAACCTATATTATATCTTTGTTGAAATCATTCTTGCCGAGAAGGGACAGAGGAGCACCTACGTCCTCAATGTCTACAGCTCTCCCAAGGATCACACCCAGGAAACAAGTAAACTCCCAGAAAAAATTGTGAGAAAGGCCAGAAGGGATCAGCTTATCATAGTTGGGGAATTCAACGCCCATCACCCTGAATGGGGTTACCCGAAAACTAATGGTAAAGGCACAGCAATAGTAGGGAAGATACAGTAGCTAGGCCTCACGCTACTGAATTTTACTACCATACCCACGAGAACCGGCAACAGTATATCGAGGGACACTAATCCTGATCTGTCACTAGCTCGAAACGCGATCAATCCCACATGGCTCAGTACAGGGGAAGACCTTAATAGCGACCAGTACATTCTCGCCATTACAATAGAAACCAACTCACGTAATAAGAGGGCATGTAACTCCTGTAAGTACACCGACTAGGATAAATTCAAGAAAGACAGGGAGAGTAATGCGCCGTGCAGTATCTCGGACTCGGAGAAGTGGGTCCAGGATGTCTGCGTAGACGCCCTTAAGCACACCAGTAGCATAGAAACGGACGGGGAGCAAAGCATCATAGACTCCAGGCTAGCCCACATGTAGGAAGCCAGACGCGCCCTCATGAAGAAATGGAAAAAGCAAGGAATTAATCGGAAGCTCAAGTTACGCATTGCACGGCTTGAGAAGGAAATTGAAAATCACGCCATTAACCTTACACGCCAGAACTGGTATCAAGTATGCGACGAACTTAACGGGCAGCTTGGAAATAAGAACGCGTGGAACCTTCTCCGCCACCTCCTTGATCCATCCCAGTCCAAAACAGACAACAGAAACGCTATATACCAGATCATCTATGCACATCCCGGAAGCGGGGAACAATTGTTATCGTCGCTTCAAGATCAATATGTAAACTCCAGCAAAGATGGAGATCTGTACCCGCACTACAGGGGACGCGACAACCCAAATCTTGAAGAGCCTTTCTCGAACGCAGAAATTTCGTCCGCACTGTATCAACTCAAGACCAAATCTGCACCTGTACCAGATCAAATCAATAATAAGATGCTGCGGAACCTAGATCTAAAGTCAGTCACAGCATTCACGGATTACTTGAATGAGTGCTGGGAGAGTGGTAGCATACCCCAAACCTGGACGCACGCCAAGGTTATTTTTATTCCGAAACCTAACAAGATGATAAACCTACCTCATGCTTAGGTAAGCTAATGGAGCATGTTGTAGGCTGCAGGACTATGCTGAAGAATACTTGCTTCTACGACACACCACGGTGGGCTTCAGAAGGGGACTTTCTACACAGGATGTCATGCTTCAACTGTCACATGACATCATTAACACATCTAAAAAGGTAAATACGCAGGCCATCCTGGCTATCGACATAAAAGAAGCATTTGACAATGTCTTTCATTATACTGTACTAGAGCACCTAAACGAAATTAACCCTGGGCGAAAGGCTTACAACTACATCAAGGGCTTTCTCAGTGAGCGCTCAGTGGTACTGCACGTGGGCAATTTGAAATCCGAATCGATAAAGCTGGGAAACAGAAGCATCCCTCAGGGGGCTGTTCTCTCTCCGTTCCTCTTTAATCTGGCATTAATCAAGATCCCGGATAGACACGTCAAAATACCAGGAGTACAGCACAGCCTCTACGCGGATGATATTACTGTGTGGGCAACTAAGGACTCTCATGGTGAAATCGAGGCTGGTCTTGAAGCAGCTGCAGACGTCATCGTTGAAGAGGCCAGGACAGTGGGCCTAGAATGCTCCCCTGAAAAATCGGAGCTTATAGTGTTTCATAAAGGCAAATTAAATGCGCCCTTGACAACAGTCGTTATACAGGGCGTGGAAGTAACAGAGGTTCAAGAGATCAAGATCCTGTGGCTCAGGCTAGAAACTCTGGAAACCCGCCAGCAGTCAACAAACTCAAATGGGCGGCTCACCAAACAGTCAGACTAATACAAAGAATTACTTATAAAAATGATTCATGAAAGAACACGACCTCTTCAAACTCATAGACGCCTTCATCATAAGCAGGATTACATACTCCCTCCCGAGTTTAATACTCCAAAGAAACGAAGTTGAGAGAATTGACGCCATCATTAGAATGGCATACAAAACAGCAATGGGCCAGGTTCGCTCGACTCCCAAAGAAAAGCTTCTCAAACTCGGGGTCCGCAATACCTACGAGGAACTCAAAGAAGCACAACGAACTGCCCAAATAAGGCTCCTATCCAGCACGCCCACCGGTAGGACAATACTTGAAAGATTAGGTATTGAAAGCGAACCCCTACAAGACATCCCTCAAACTATTCCACCTGATATCCGAAAGAGGATCAGCATCAAACCTCTTCCTCGGAACATGAACCCCCACGCCCATCAAGGCCGAAGAAAAGCACGAGCTAAGAGCCTGCATAAAACCCTGAGCCGGCTACAGGATGTCATCTACGTCGACGCCGCAGAAGACGCGGATGACCCTAACAAATATTCGATATGTGGAGTCACACAGCCCAACACTAACCCAGCGAGACTCGTTATGGCGGAGACTGTTTCCACATCCACACCCCTAGTGGCGGAGGAGGACGCCATCGCCGCGGCCATCGCTTCTACTAATGCAACAACCATAGTAACAGAGTCCAAACTGGCAATTAGTAACTTTGCCAGAGGTAGAGTCTCCAAACCCGCCTCACAAATACTCAGTGAAATGAGAGAATCTCCTCTCGAGAGAAATGTCGAATTAATATGGACCCCAGCTCATGCGAGGAATCCGGGAAATGAGGCTGCCCACCAGTACGCTCGAGAATTAGCCGGCCGAGCGGTGGCGCAAAATCAGGAACCGGAACCGCAACAAATAGTGGTAAATGTCTACTGGCGTTAGAGAAACACTGCATTAATCAAGCCTAATGTTTCACTTGTATTTGTGGGAGAATCACAACGTGTTGTGAGGTGAACTTCGATGATCTGGCCTACAAAATATTTCTCGCCGTCACAACGAGCTACTTCCGACGGCCACAGAAAACCAGTTCAAAAGTCTGAAGACAAAAATTGCTTCTCCGGCGGTAATTCTGAACATTAACACATGCGCTGCACGTCGTCTAGCTGTACAACTGTTAGCTTCTCGAGAATGCGTGGCCGCATTTCCACGTTATGCCTCTCGGCGTCTACCTGCAGTGATTCGTATCAGTGACACACCGGTCATAATTATTTTCTTCGAGTGATATTTGACGTTTGATGACTGAGAACAAATTGTTGTGTGGCTAGCACCTCCGATCTCAAGCCGCTGTCAGTGTAATCATAATCGGAACAGTTTTTCCTCATCTAACCATCATTACGGGGGTTGGTTTCTATAACATGTCCTTGTTTATTGACTCGTAATTCCAGGTTTGAGAAGAGTTCAAATTTTGTTTCTGCAGTAAAACGTGAACGTTTTATAGAAGCGGAACAACTCAAACGTTTTTCGTTTTAAATGCTTTCTCTCACTGTAAACAGAGCGAGCATAACGTGAAAGTTGACGGAGTGACAGTGCGGGAGAGAGAAATGTTTTATTGGGGAACCAGTAAATATCGGTATTATGAAGAAACAGATGTAGGGACACTCAGCAGGCATTGAAGTCGTCTTTAGCAAACAAGAGGAGTGTATGCACAGCCCTTTTTATTAACACACTTCGGCCTACAATTCAGTTATGTACAACATCTGGAGGACGTTAAGATACGTTTCATTGCACCCGTTTGTGGCATTTTTTCTTACTTCGCAAATTGGGACTTTATTGGGGGGACCACTTCTTCAAACAACGTTTCTGCCGGGACGCTTTTAATACATACCATTAAATGTAGATTAGGAGATGTGGTGCTATCAGCCAAACGCTTTCCTTTTTTCCAGTTTATTTTCCACCCACCGGTTGGAAGCAACGCTGCTCCCAACGGAAAGCTGTTTCTTCAACGCTTCACTCCCGTCAGGAGTCCGCTGCGTGAGCACTTCCTACAGTGCCACCCCCCCCCCCCCCCCCCCCCCCCCCATGCAAAGCTAACTCACACTAAAACATCGGAAGCCTGCTTATCGAAACTTACACGAACCCGGCACCGTGGTGGACGCACACGTTGCTTGTGTATCCAACTACACCACTTCGCTTTCTCGCCTTGCTCGGCTTCCTGTCGGGAGAAACTTTGCTTCCTCGGCAGGAAGGAATTTCTATGAATTTCTATGACAGTGGTCATATATGCCCTTTCGTATTGTCCTGGGAGCTATTTTTTTTTCGATTGACTTTTTACTGTGTAATCACGGCAATATTGTGAGCATATATTTGTTTACTTCATGCCGTTGGTCACAGATGCACTTTTTACGTCAAGTTTTTTTTTTTTTTTTTTGTATACGCTAGAGCCTTCTTCTTGTAGCTTTTTTTCCTTGCCTTTTCCTTTTTTTTTCTTTCCCTCTACCCTTTCCGCTTTAGATAAGGAATACCTCTTTGGTCTTTTTGGTGTGCGCGGTTTTGTGTCTTCGTCGCTGTCGCGATGCGCATTCGTTGCTCTCATTGCTTGCTTTGCGTGCAAGTCTTACTTGCGTCACGCGACCAAATGCACAACCGACTTTTTACTTCGGAAAAAGCGATGGGCAAGGTTCTTGTACGGCCATAAAACATGAACGTACCTACTGTTTTTCATGTAGTTACAAACAAAAAATGAGCTTTAGCAGCGGCCATTATGGAGTCTTCCAAATAGAAATGATTGTTGTTTTGACCATCATTATTACGTTTTACTTTACAAACGCACAACGATCAACTTCAAAGGAGCCTCGAGAGAATAAGCAAAAATGAAAAGACATGACACGTCAGCGACATTTGTTCAATGTGTCTTAGAGGCTAGTACCGTTAGACGCGCATTTAGAAAATAACCAAACCCGAGATGGTGGTTAAAACGTGGAGGAAGTAAAACATGATGAGGAAGTCGTTACGGCTAAATAGTGCTTATGTGCTCTCTCAGAGCAAGCATGTCTTTTTCTAATCAAATTTAGTTATTTACCTACAGTAAATAAGTAACCACAACCACTAGCGCTATGGCAATTTTAGCTTGACATAGAGACGTTAGATAGCGGCTAGAGAAACTGCCAAGGATGTGACTCCCAGTGTGCGATGTTTGCTGTATCCAAACGCGCTAAATATTTAAAAATGATTGCTGCTAGAGCACGCGTTTCTCTATACGCCGTGCGTTGTAACGGTGTCGTTGTCAGTCGTTGCTGTGGCGTGCCCAGTTTACGCGAGCATTGTAGCCGTATCAACACGTGCGAGCGGCGAAAGTCTCCTGGTTCTTTCTATATTTAAGTGATTTGTTCAAAATGTCGAGGCAAGAAGCATCCGCGGTAAGGCATTGCCATTCCAAACTGAAACAGATGGGCATCTGCACCTCTCTGCTGGCTCTTCCCACCCTGTATAACCGTCCGTTTGAAAGTTATGAGGCCCACTGGCAGGTAGTGAACGCGTACTTGCAAAAAATATATAAGTAAAAAAGAAAGCGCGTAATCAAATCTCACCTGTAAGCGCCCCCCCCCCCCCCCTTCACCACACCTTTTTTTTATGCGAATCTGTCACAGTTCCGTACACCAGCAAGTGAGTGTCTTCCCTTTCTCCGCTGCTGGTTCTCGAAAACAGCTTATTGAAAAAGTTTGCTTTTGATTGTACACATGGTTTCGAGCGAGGCCGAGCCTGCGTAGACGCGTTCTTCTCCCTTTCCCCCGCACCCCTTTGTGTGCTATATTATTGCCAGACAGCGAGGACGATAAGTTTTGCACCCAGTGTGCATAAATGCGCAGTAAAAGCAAACGACTTGCAGTGGCGGAGGCTGAAGGGTAAGAATTACGCGTATCGGTCGTCTCCTCAGTTGAATGTGGATGGCAGAAAAACCTATGAACAGCAACACAAGTAGAAAGCCATTCACACAGGACGGATTGGGGATGAATAGCAGCCCACGAGCGGCTTGCTGAGATTGGCGGTGGGGTCCCAAAGATCGCGGCAAGATGATTGAAGGTTACGTTGACTTTGTTTTTGGATGCATTCCTAGGAATACTTTTATGGTTCCAGCAGTGAATAAAAGCGGAAAGATTGAAGGGGAGCACTTTTCGAAAATCAGTTTTGTTGGAACACTGCAGGCGATGCTTTATGCTTTTACTGCCCGCAGCTTTCTTAGTCGCCATCTTGAATACTGGTATGTAACCAAGGAGGACCCTGATCAAATTTTGATTGAATTACATGTTGAGTAATAAGGTACTTGATAGTTTGTAAACTAAGAAGTAAATAATGTTTTCACAAACACACTGCTAGTGACCCAGCTTTAGTCAATTTAATTGCCTTTTATTTTACTACTCCTGATTTTATATTTGCAACACAACACAGTAGTAAATTCGGGACAAAAGTCTGCCGAGAGAATTACGCTTGTCTGTTAGAGGTCACGTTTCCGGGGAGATTTCAAAAACGACCAGTTCCAATGGCAACAAAATATGCTATGCTCTTCACATCTCACGATAAAAGTTATATGGCTTTCTATTGGCTCATCACGTGCGGCTTATTAGACCCGTGAACAAAATAAGATTAGTACATATTTCCCAAGGTGCTCATTGCTGAAGAGAAAACCGGTTGGTGCTGTTAGCCGATTCGTATTGACAGCTACACTTGAAGACGTAGCTATGATAATATTTGGTATATTTTTTTCTCTCCCATGCATAATGACTGACCGCAGCGTAGATGTAATTTCCAAAACGTTATCACTGAAGCATTCGATTGCCCCGCCGCGGTGGTAAAGTGGTTAACAGGCCTGACTACTTAATGTACCGAAGTAGCCGGGTTCGAACCCAACCGCCGGCGGCTGCGTTTCGATGAGGGATGAAACGGAGTGGCGACCATGTGCTGTGCGATGTCAGTGCACGTTAAAGGTACCCAGGTGGTCGAAATTACTGCATACCTCTACTACGGCGCCTCTCATATCCTGAGTCGCTTTGGGACGTTAAACTCAACAAAACAAAACAAACATTACATTGAGGTAAAATATTTGTTTCTGAGAACTGGTCATTATATTCGCAAGGGTTGTTCATTAAGACTGAGTAATTTTCTGCGACTTTTTAAAATAAAAATTACTCATTAAAACGTCTGTAACATTCGAAGTATACTCCACTGAGTGAAGCGCACTTTTCCAACTCTATTTTATGCCAGGAGAAGAACGCAGCCTTTTATCGCCGTCTACTTTAAAACCGAATCCAATGCTTTGGCTGCATTGTGCTCCTTATCAATACGACGCCCCTTCAACTGATTTCCTTTTCTTTTGCAGTGAAATGCAAAGTGATGCGTACCGATCCAGGCCAGAACTGTAAAGATGTTGAGTGCGATGTTTTCGAGGGAGAGATCAGGCCACAGTGCTCACTTTGTGAGCCCTTGCGTTTTCACAGCTCTCTTTCCAATTTCCCACAAGTTCTGGCATTTCTCCTAAGATGTACACCCTGAATGGCTCTCCGAAATATTTGTGCAGTACTAGGAGTTGACTGTCTGGCCTGTCGCGTCCTGTCTGCTCTTCTGTCGTGATCGTCTTTTTTTGTGCACATACCTTCCCATTGTCTGGCCTGTAGGAACTCTCAGGTTGTTGACCGTTCCTCCTCATTCATTCGTAGAGATTGACTCGTTCGACCTATTGATACTTCTCGCACTTCTTCTCTGGATCATAGCAATATACACAGATCTCGTCTGCAGTCATAATGGCTTTCGAACGGTCATCATCTCTTTGTTCTAGGCGCCATTTTCACTGGAGACAAATGTCTACACGGTTTTGTTTCAGGACTAGCGTAAGCAGGAGAGGCACCAACTGTCCCCACTCCTGACATGTAACGATCCTCCTAAAGAATTAAATAATGCGTGCTTCCTACAGAAATCTTAAGGTATTGGATATGTTGCCCGATGATAAGGCTTCATGGATTTTCATCGCCTCAACCGCAGTTTTGATGCTTTCTAGAGAATAGGCTTCAAGAGGTGCATCATCCCTCCCTCAAATCCGGGTCATCCCTGGCTATTGCCCTTGATATTCTTGAACCGCCGAAAACAAGCGGCGCAAGACACGACGTGCTCACTAAATTAACGAGAATCTTCATTGTCCACTTAGCATTGTTAACTCAAGGTAGTCACGGATCACACAACCAGTATAATTGTAGGTGATAACTGCTATCTTATGTTCTCTAACCGGATTATAGTGATATGAAAGACAAGAGAACAACGGTTGAGGGGGAGCCTCACTACAAAATCCACGCCTCCGTTTCGACAAGGGGATTTTTCCTTGTCTAAGCAGCGCGATTAATACTCCCTTCATCTTATTCCACTCGTTCTACGCTAAATTAGAGAGAGAGTAACATAATATCTGCCGGAAATTAGCGAGGTCACAGCGATTAATAGAAACACCGAGGGATGGCGCAGCGAGCGAAAAACGAAGATTTCTAGACCCTGTTTCAATCTAATTTAAAGCATTATATATAATAGCATAAACCGAGTGTAACTGTAACTAATAACGTTTATGTTGTAAGTAGGAAAGTTTCAATATTTGGCACGTAAAATTTGCGTTGGCGAGTGAACAAAAGCAGTAGCCTTCGTTGGGAAAAATAGTCCAGTTACAGATGTTATGCTCCCAAGGTCAACATATGCTTAGAAATATAGGGATTAATATCAGATCAACAAGTCGTTGTGGCCGCGGCATCAGGAAACACTATGCGTACACACAAAGGCTTAGTGAGGAAGAGCGAACCGTCGTCTCGCTGCCTTTTATGACACCCTCGTGCGCCCGAGCTCCCAACGTCAGTTTTTCCAACTGTTGTTCCACAGCTCGGGACGGAGCCAGTTTATACATTGCGCTTGCAGGCTTTTAGTGGGCTCTGGAGAGCAGCTGGCCTTGAGCCCGCCATATTTATTTGACAGTGAAAGAGAAAAAGAGAGGTTTTTTTTCCTTCATTTTTACTTTCTTTCCCTCTCATCAAACGCTTATATTATGAGCTCCGCTAATCTGTGTACCACGCTTCGGTGATCAGACAGGCTCACATGTCGACACTCAGTTCGCTCGCCTTAGGATCAACCGAAAGAAAAATATTTGCCGGCGTACACTACTTCCGATGGCGGAGCCAAAGCATGAAAGGCATGTCTGCACAAATTGTGGGCACGGAAGCGTGTTGCCTTGGTGTTCTGATAGCGCGCGTTTTTGGGCCAGATTAGTGATCACCAAAAGCGCAATAGAAGAAGCACATAAAAGCAAAATTTTAAAATGATTGAAACTTCCACACACATACAAAAACAGCTTGTTTACTTTTTGTAGTTAAATTATAACAAGACAGGAGCGTTGATGTTTGGTGCCAAAAACAAAATATGTAAATACAGTGCAGCAAAGAGCTGGAGAACTGAACCAGCACAATGTGCAGTCGTTGTGGTAAATCGCGTAAATGAAACGTTCACGCCTTCCTTGTTTACTGCCGGACAAAGAGACGACTGCTTGGCTTTAAGGCCCGCTTTGAAAGATATTGATATTTTCAAATATTTTTAAGTTGTGTTATTTATGTATAAATAAATCTATAAATCTTGACTAGCACAAGAGACCCCCAAACCAAACTGCAAGGTATATTAGCTTTACCATTAGGGTAGTGATCAGCTTCATCAGCTCACGCCCAAAAGGCATATCAGGTGTTGAAAGTAAAAATAAATTATTAGCGCATCATCTGTATTACAGACGGATCACTCATGTTACGAAAAAATATCAGCCTACGTTTATAGGTCCCGATTTGAAGCATTTCACGAGCTTGCTTGATTACAGAAGAATAATTGCACCGATATTTAGTTCCGAGTCGAAAAAAAAAGTTTTGTCCGTGTAGGACAATTCCTTAAATGAAAGATGATAGAACTGTGTAAGCGTACTAAGTCTCATGAAATGACACAATCAGCGGAAATCCGAACTTAGAAAATATAATGTGAAAGCTCGCGCGAGCAATATACTGTTACCCCTTTGCGAGCTGAAAATGACTTCTATCTACTTCGACAAAATATTCCATGGCGAGCACACCTCTTGCACAGGTCGGATAGTCGCAGGGTCACTTTGTTGTGCCTATCAGCTAAAAACCAAAAGGGGGGGGGGGGAGGGGGGGGGGGGTCAGCCTTGCACTTGTAACAGGTTCGATGATTGCAGAGTTCACAAAGAAACTGTTTTGCAGAATGTTTTTGTTTACTCAAGCTTTCTCTTTTTCACCACACGCTCGAACTGTTTACCTATGTGCCTTAACTGCTACTCGTCGAGCGACTCCCACCGTCTCCGCTTTCAGTTATTTGAACTGTTTAAAGTCGGCCGGGTCACTAACGCAAATACGACGCCATTCGGCGTTGCACATGCGCGCACATTCCTTTCCTTTCAGTCATACGTCCGTGCGCTGAGCGGAAGTCAACCTATGAAAATAACCTTTTGAATATAAACGTGGAATCGCTTGCGTGACCGGAATAAGATTACCGTTTATACTTTCACCTTTTGAGAAGTGCTATGTATTTCCAGATCCCGTTGAATACTTGCACGGCAATTCTTACCACTTCAGTTCTTTGCTAATTAAAAGCATGGAAACGGTAAATCACTTTTTCTTTTCTGTTTTTCCCATGAGGTAATTCTAAAAACAATCTTGAAAGTCCAGCAGTAGTTACAACTATAGAGTGCACTTTGTTGTGAACATTTCCTGAAAGAAATATGGGAAACAATATGCTTTATAATTTACCATTTGAAGCCGAAGTCAGCCATTGACACTAATAGGTAGCTATCAGCTCTGACGTCATATAGACTTGATTACCAATGGCAGAAGAACGAGATATTGAACTGGTGCAAGAACACCGGCAAAAGCTTCTTTTGCGTATTTCAACATTTAGTCTAATGACAACACTTTAAAAATGAACTTTTTGTCAAATATTTTCGAGCTGACATTGGAAATACGAGGTTTTTCGAAGAAAGAAGAGTATCAGTGATTGATTAAAACTTGAGACTAAAGTGTGTCTGAGAAATTCGTTGGAAATATTCACTGCCTTAATCATGATCGCCATTTTTTCCTGTAGTTTGAATGCAACAGTTTGGGAGCCAGAATGGTATGTGTTGGTTTGGCGGAATTTCTCTTCCCCCCCCCCTCCTCCCCCTCCCCAAGAAAAAAAAAACGAAATAATTAAAAGCGCGACACCTTTTCTGCGTTGATCCTAACTGCAAAACCAGAAGTTGTGTTTGCCGCCGGCCTGGTATATTGGGCAGACAAATCGAACGAGGTTTGGGGGTATAACCTGCCCGCGCAGCCCACTTTTAAATGACAGGATGTCTACTATAAGAAAGCAACAAGGCAGGAAGAAATTAAACATTTAACAGTACGAAATGCCCCTAAAACCAGTCCATCTGCATACAAAATAATTCCACGAGCCTGGAGCTCCACCAAATTTATTATTCGGGATACGTCGCCTAGCGGCACCGAATGGTTTGCAGTGAATGGCTGTTCTTTTTTTTTTTTTCATACGGCCTGAATACATGACGAAAGTAGAGGATTACGAACACAGCTTACATTTTTGTTTCTGCACTAAAGTCTCATTCTCGCCGAGCTGTCATCTCAAATTTGTCGTGCAGGTCATCCTCCTGCCCTGTCTGTTCCTTCTACCCTGGAAAACTCTTTTAATGCACATGTCAACCCTTTAATTTAGCTTTCCTCAACTTTCACCTCTAAGCGCACATGTTCTGTCCTCTTTTCGGCTTATCGCTAAATCGACGGACGCCCGAAGCAGCTAGTGATGACGTAGTCAGCTTTGTAGCTAGGCTGGTGTTCATCCATTATTAGAAAACAAATTGCCACCGTATAAATTGAAATTTGCTCCACTCCTCTCAGCTGTTGCACTTTAATGTGACGTAATGCTTCTCGTGCTTGCGCAGTGCCGCCGCCCACCACAGCAGTTTATTACCGAAACGCCTTTTCTCCGAATTTGTTTTAGAAAACCATGTGAATATTTTTGTAAGCGACAATTACCGATATGTGCTTTCGACGTTTTTTTTTTTTAGTTTTAGAAGAAATTCACTCTTGCTGAAGTTCCCGTGGTGATTGAGGTGCTTTACCAATCACTCCCGCCTATGTTTAAGCTTCAGTCTGCGGTAAGGTGTTCGGAAAACTTTTGCGTAATAGCGAATAGGTAAGAGGGTATTTGGCACTGCGTAAAATTGTCCGCATGTCGCTTTTTGCGCGCTAATATCTTATTGGACAACTTAATACGAGCCTGCCGAGTCGCTAAAATGGCCAATAAAACACTGGTTCTCAGTGGAGATAAATGAATTAAACTAAATAATGAGTAAGGAAATTTTGACTCCGCCCAATTTGGTCGAATTTCTCTTTGCAACTTCTGCCACCATTTCAAAATAACATTGCATATTTAAGCGCTCGTCAAACTTTCCGCAACATGTTTCATGTAAATAACCGTGAATTTACTGGGTAATCGACAACGACCAGAATAACGGCAACGCAAATAGTGCCCGCACTGTTCTTGTCTATTCTATTGTGTAGCCCCTTACAAAGTTTCCGTCGTTTGAGCGTTTCTGAAATACCTGCCATTCCCTTACACATTGAACTCAGCTGTGATAAAGTATGCAGAGACACTAAAAAACGTTGATATAAAACATTTGTAGTGGTACCTAAAAACGAGCTAATAGGAGTACACACTCCAAATATATATATTTTTTTTTTCTGAAAGCAACGCTGAAAAACTTGGAGCCGTGAAATTTGGCGATTTCTTACTAACCTCGACTATGCGTTGGAGGAGACGGAAGCACCATGCGGCAAGCACCACCGAACACACAATTCCTGTGCATGGCTGGGTGTCGAACCTGCTACCTGGCGCTCACCTGCGGAGCTCCATCGACGTTTCAGAGTCACGGTCAAGTACAGGTCATAGGCGTGGAAGCTTAACCCAAGTATTTCAGGCGCACTCCAGACAAATGACCACGAATCTCCCGTGTAAATGAATTGTCTCCGCTACCTGTGGATGCTGTAGTTACAACACTAAATCCCAAGGGGCCAGCTAAGAACAGCGATCGTGTCAACGTCGCAGTAATTGGTTTGCTTATTTCCCTTCAGAGCTGTTGTAAGTTGACCGCACGTTGCAGACGTAGCCAAGACGTGAGTTAACATCGTGAAGTTTAAACCGAGTTGCTTTGGACTTGCGTCAAAAAGTGTGCTATATTGCAAAGCGGGGAATTCAAGGGGCGACAGTATGCTGGTTAAATAATGAAGTTAAGCGTGAGTTTAAAACACGCATACTTTGTTGAGATGCACCTCTTGTTACATGACTAGATGTCTGCTTTGAAAATTTGTGACCTGGTGGTGCGGGATGCACAGTTCTCAGTGAACTGCTTGGTATTTGCACTCGAGAGCAGGGTATTCACGCGGCTTCCCGTGCAGTGCAGCATACCGTCACGCAGATGAAACCTCAGCAGAAACTAAAAAAAAAATGTTTTGAGCAACGTGGCTCGCAGTCGGAACAATCTATTGAAGTTAAAGAAAAAGTTAAGAACCACGGAAGCATCAAGAGTAATGTATATTTCTGTCCACGGGCTGGCCATTCTCAAAGGCCCACTCTGTACAAAACTACGCAACTTGTCCAGTGAGCGTGTGTACACTGGAAACGGCAAAAATGTCGGAAAGGTCTTACCGTACGATGAAGGGTAACCAGAACGAATTCGATGACGTCACACACGTTTCATGCCACCTAGGTGTCTTGCCAAACACTTATTGGTAAGCACGTCACCCTGAACACGGAGCTTACACTGTGGGGCCCCTACGCGAATGACAGCATGCGACAAAGTACGGCGGCGCGCCGCTAGCAGACGATTCCACGGAGGCGGTGAAACTCTCTCGCGACGGCCCCCTCACCCGGATCGAGCGAGCGTAGAAAGTGGCGCCGCCTGACGACAGTTTCGCTCTGGAAGGAAGCTCTGCCTTTCTTGCGCTATCCTGCACTCCTATGCTCTGCTCTTGTTTTATTCCCTTTCAGTGCTCCGTTTTATTGCTCCCTTTCTGCGCCGTTGCGCGCTATTGTCTTTTGCTTGCTTCTATTCTCCGTTGCCCTGACTTGCTCTCTTAAATTCTCGTTTTCTTTTCATGTGTGTCGTGTGCTGTCGAATGGTTTTAGCAAGAGCCTTGTCGACGGGAGGTGTAGGGTTCGATCTCTAGCGCCGCTCCATGCACAACCTTTAAATGGGGCAAACTCTTCATTGGCCTACTGCTCGGTTTTGGTTTGGGGTGGAAAGCTTGGAGAAAATTCTTCAACCATACGTTGTATTCACCATGCACGTACACTACACATTATATGACCTGTGTGCCTTTCTACCTTTAATAAATTATATTATCAGCATGGACACGTTGTTTTCCAGTCGGCCTCCATGGTGGCCCATGAATATTCACCCACGATCTGACATGGTGAAAACGGTGTGGCTTTAACGTGATAACGTTGAATGTCTCATTTCCAGAAAACGCGATGTCGGCGTTGCGACTGATGCCGAAAACTCACGATTATGCCTTTGGCAGACGACGGTAGTTTACAGGGGACATGCCCTGACACTGATTGGTTGCCGGGTTGTGTGACGTCATGCGACTACGTCACGTGGAGAATGTGGCAGGATCTGCCGACTACTAGTCGCTCGCTTGAAATGGTAGAGTGAGATGGGAATTGAACATACCAAGTCAAGGACTTTGGATCCTTATTCTGGCATGCTACTCCTAAGCCACGTAGAGACGTTCGTATGGCTTCGTTGTAACGAGGTTTTTCAAATAATGTGATAGTTTACGACTGTATGCTGCTGAGTACGTGTGACGTAAAAGTTTGCAGTGGCTTAGCGCAACTAGGCTAGGACACGTTTTTCAAAAGCTTAAGTTTGGCTTGGTTAACTTGGTTACCTGATATGTTGAGCTGAACCGGTTAAGTAATTGAGACACCGTCACGGTTTTAATATGTGTAAAGCACCTGTTTATTCAAAGTTACGCTTTATAGCCACGAAGCCCGATCGGTGGTCTGTGAAATAGTTTGCCACCACCTCAATTTCAGATGCACGGTATCTAGACGAGATGGTCTCTCGTACACAAGACCTATCTCCCTAACGTCTTGCGCAGCCAAGCTCATAGAGGCCATGGTTCGAGATCGCCTCTCTGAATATCTGGAGGCCCGCAATACTTTCGCAGACACGATTTTCGGATTCCGACCTCAGAAGTCAGCACAGGGCATTCTGCTTCAACTCAGCCACGAGGTACTCACGCCTGTCGAGCACCCTCACAATGACAAGGTGGTTCTCGCCTTGGATTTGAAGGGTGCTTTCGACAACGTGAAACACAGTGTCATCCTTGCTCACCTCAGCGAGCCACAACGCGGACACAACACGTTTAATTATGCAAAACAGTTCTTAACGAACCGCGAAGCCTTTATCCGCACTCAGGACAAGGAGCACAGTCCTTATACCATGGGTACGCGGGGCACGCCACAAGGCGCAGTGCTATCCCCACTACTATTTTATATGGCAATGCTTCATCTCCCTGCCCAACTAGGCGAGGTTCAAGGTATACAGCATGCGCTGTATACCGACGACATCACCATTTGGGCTACAGAGGGCAACATTGGTCAACTGGAGGACTGCCTGCAAACAGCGGCGTGCATAGTGGATCGCTATGCTACGTACTGTGGTCTCCAGTGCTCTGCTCAAAAACCAGAATTCGTGCACCTACGCCCCTCGCCGAGATGCAAGACACCAATTCTTCTCTATCTGGCTAGTGGACCCATACACGAAGCCACAGATATTAGAGTCCTCGGACTCTTTATTCACGAAAATTGTCGCGCTGACACAACACTAGCTAAGCTTCGCAAGGTTGGCGACCAAGTGGGCCGCATGGTCAGCCGCGTCTCCAACAAGCGTGGAGGCCTCAGAAGTAGGGATGCGATGCGACTCGCCCATGCTTTTGTGACGAGTCGAATTCTTTATCCAACTCCATACCTACACCTGAAGCATGATGAAGACATCCTGGAGGTCACTCTCAGCAAGATGATCAAGAGGGCGCTCGACCTCCCGATCTCTACCTCCAATGCGAGGCTCCTTGCATTGGGGGTGGTGAACACCTATCGGGAGCTACTCGAGGCGCACCTCACTAATCAATACACGCGTCTTGCCCAGACCGTTTCCGGTCGTCACCTTTTGGACCGACTACATATACAAGACAACCATCACATTGAGGAAAGGGTACGAGTGCCAGAGCTATGGAGAGGCGCCCTCCGTGTTCGACCCCTTCCTACCAAAATGGACAGAAAAGACCACAATGGTCGGCGTCAGGCGCGGGCAAATGCCCTGCACCTCCATTATGGCTCTAAACACAATGTTTTCTAAGGGGATGTTGCGGGCCCGCACCATTCCAGGGGAGGATGGTACACGGCTGCAGTCGTTCACAAGGAAAGCCAGGTGAATGGCCTCACTTTTAAGGCCCTAGCGCAACCCACGCAGAGGAGGTAGCAATCGCCCTGGCTGCCTCCCACCCTCAATCTAAATTCATCCTATTCGACTCGCGAGGGGCCTGTCGGAATTATGAGCTGGGCAGGATAACGCCTACAGCACAAAGAATACCTCGGAGAGCAGCTCGGGATCACGATCCCCAGACCCGATTTCTCATTTGGACTTCAGGCCACCAGTGCCTACCAGGGAATGAGGCCGCCAATTCGGCCGCCCGCGCACTCACTAACCGGGCCCCCGTCGTACACCCTACCGATCTGGACCAGGGCACTTATTCCCTTTTAACTTTTCAAGAAATCTCTGCCTATTACCGGGATTCGCACCGTCAGTACCCAGCTCCTCTCAAGGGGCTGGGGAAAGCGGGCGAAAGAATACTTCTTGGACTTTTTACTAATACTCGACTGCTCCCGGCAGTACTCGAACATTTCGACCCTTTCACATGGTCTGGGCATGCCAGCTAAATCCTTCTCTTTTACCCATCACCCCTTCCCCTACCCGAGAGGATTGGGAGGCGGCCCTGCTCGGCTGCCTGGATCTAGCGGCGCAACAAGCGCTGGTCCAGCGAGCTCGTGTGGCGGTCCAGACTAATAGAGTCCCGGAATAAGGGACTTCACCTACTATATAAGGGGAGCAGCCCACTAGGGGTGGCTGTCCAAGCAACCTCTGCTTTTGCAATAAATGCTTTCCACCACCACCACCGACCACAAAGTTTCTTTCATGACAGCCGAGAACTGTTAGTGGAGTGTTTGTTGAAGGAATACGTGTGAAAAATTAAAAAAAAAGAAGTTGTTTGTAATTGTAGATATATGTCTTACTCGAAATGTTTGCCTCAATCTATCGAAAAGGTTAAACAGCTGATGAGCAGCGCTCAAATTTCGCATTAGGAAGTAACGTAATCGTGGGCAATTTTTTTTCTATGCAATTTAGAGTTTATTATACGTCGTTTTGCTTTGATTCAAAATTTTATAATGCGTACGATTGCACTCTGTAAATTGTTAACTTTAAGTTTTTAAACTTTAGTGCAGGTGAAGAAACACAGTTTATTTCCATTTTTTTTAATTCACTGCAAATGAATGAACGGTGTTGTGATCTGGAACGGGGTTTCCGCAACTGTGACATGCCTCCGCTCTCTCGTTGGATGGATATGTGGTCGCATCTCCTTAGCTAAAACGTGGGAGCGAACGTAAAATTGTAGGTTGTAAATTGTTTATTTATTTATTTATTTTGAAGAGGGTCTTTCTCTCCCTCATCTCTTTCTTTCTTCTCTATTTTCTCTTCTGTCTGCACGAGGCAGCGGAGGTGGCTCAGCTACAGAGCCAGTAGCAGGCCCGTGCATTTTCGTTTCCTTCTTCCTACAGCCACAACAACAACATTAACGAGCACACGGACATCGAAACGCAGCCGCCGGCGGTGGAGATCAGCTTCGCAGCCCTTCCCTACAGCACCTAATTCTCTCTCTTTCCAATTTAACTCCTACGTTCCTCCTTTCCCCTACGGCACATTTTTGTCATTTACATGAACAATAAATGAGCGGTTGGTTCCGCATGTAACCCCGGTTGTTGTTGTTGTTGTGGCTGTAGGAAGAAGGAAAAGAAAATGCACGGGCCTGCTACTGGCTCTGTAGCTGAGCCACCTCCGCTGCTTCGTGCGGACAGAAGAGTCTGACCCTACGGGGCTGGGACGGTAGGTCAACGCCGCTTGCGACCGGGGCTAGCCATCCACCGAATTTTTATCTGTTATAGGCCGTCCTTGCACCTGCCACCGCTTATTGATTGATTTGATTTGTGGGGTTTAACGTCCCTAAGCAACTCAGGCTATAAGAGACGCCGTACGGAAATTTCGACCACCTGGGGTTCTTTAACGTGCACTGACATCACACAGCACACTGGCGCCTTGCTTTCCGCCTCCATGGAAAAGCTGCCGCCGAGGCCGGGACTCGATCCCGTGCCCTTGGGAACAGTAGTCGAGCGCCGTAACCACTGCGCCACCCTAAAGCGCACTTCAGACATCCACGCTGTGTGAGACTGTTACCAGGACTTTCATTTATAACAGCTTATTATTATCGTAATTAAATAAATACCTACGGATGTCATTTAAGGAATATTCACATTGTAGAAGTAGCTGAACGCTTACGGACGGTGTGTGCATACCTATATACTCCCTTAGATCACTGTGCAATGCACGCATAAGGAAAACGGTTTACAAGAGCTCAGGTGAACTGATTCTACGGTATGGTCTCACCGTACACGGATCCGCCTCCGCTTACAAATTTAATAGTATAAACAGTATAATAAAGATAACTGCGTCTAACCTATCCTATGGCTGTAAACTTCACACTGAAAATAGAACTAGCCTGATTCATTTCAAAATATTATCAGTAGAGAAAGATTTTATTTGAAATTTAGTATAGATACTACTGTTTGAAACAACTTGCAAACCTAAGAATATAAAAACGAGACAGTTACGCCATGGAGAAAACTTTATTGTTCCTCGTATTCATATCAACTACGGGAATGAAACCTGGGCTTGTTATGTACCTTCCAGCTTCAGTAAGTTTGTAATCAATACTCCACTCCTCTATATTCGGATAATTAACTGGTTCATTTGGTAATTCGTGCAACGTGACTGAATTTTTATAGCTCACTTGTGTTCTTAATACCGGAAAAATTTGTTCGCCGGTAAGGAATATTGCATGTCCGTCTTTTAATACAAGTATATATAAGAGATTCGTTGCTTTGTTCTGTATTCCTTCATCAATAACCTCTAGAAATGCTTTGTAAATTATTTCCTTATTTTGTGGTGTTAGTGGGTAGCGTTTTTTATCTTTGTTCCAATTCATGTTTTTGTTTGTTTCTATCAATGCAATTTTGAATATTAAGTTTATTGCGTTCACAGCTCGGCACCTATGCAACGAAGCTGTACTGCCCAGCTCCGTTCAAAAGCATGTAGGCTTAAATGGGCCGGATATTATCCTTTATACTTTTAAGGCGAAAGCCTTTAATGGCTCATGCTGTCGTAGACAAAATGTGTCCCGCTTTTGCGGCGGCTCTGATTGGCCGAGGCGGGATGACGTCATAGAGGTCTCGACCAATCACAGAGCACTACCACAACATGCGCGAATGCGCGCCTTATATGGCCATGTGTCAATAAATGGTCAGTTATGCTAATTAATGACAAATAAATAAAGAGAAAATAAATAATTATTAATAACTAAATAATTAATTCAATCTTTAACTATTCAATGATTATTTAATAACTAATTTGGTCATTAAATTCCCCTCAGCGACTAGTTAAATATATAATGAATGATTAACCAAATATATAATTACTTAAGTCCTAATTAGTGCCAGTTGCCTAACAGACAGCGGCACTTGGGCTTTCGCCTTTCACTACTTTAGTCACTAAAGTCCCTCGTAATTTTTTGCCAATAAATCACCTATCCATCTAAACGTGTTATTTGTAGGAATCTACGCACCGCATTAATGTGCTCTATTTTTGTAAAGGCCCAGAGAGCACTACTTTAAAGGGGATCTTTCTTGTAGCATTGATGATCTCGTACGAAGCGCTACAGAGACCGCTGTTAACGCATTGCTGAAAATACTAAAAGGCTGAAATTAGCAACAATCGACCGGGTAGTTCGCTCGGATCGATATTCTTTTAAATTTCACCCTCAAGCACAAAAAAATGGAAATTCCTTTAACTATTCAACAATACACGGAGGAACAACCTCTATCTCAAACGAATAGCACATGTGACCCTAACGAGTACTTGCCTGCATTTCTCAGCACACAACTTAGATCACTAAAGACGGCAAAGCAGCGAGAAATTTTATTTGTAATGAGTTGATATAGTTACAGTTATATATATAGTTATAGGTAAAATAGTTAAGTTATACTTAAGGGGTTATATAGTTATACCAGTTATACGAGCTGAAACTTGTCACATATATCAGAAACCAACCTATATTAGGTCCATCTAGAATATCCGGCTTGCGCTTGGTCATTAATACACGGTACGACATGAGACGTAGGTTGTTCAAACTGACTGCTGTAATAACGAGTTATGGTGCCCAAACACTTATATACTTAATCACTAATTTTCTGAACACCCACCCATCTTTCCTAGATATCATGCAGCAATTCAGACCGCCTGGGAGCTTTAAAACGTCCTTTGAAACTTACATGCTACCACTTTCAATGCTATGAGCATTTTCCAACTTATTACGTGCCAAAAATGTATACTTGTGAGAAAACTTGTGTAATTGTGTTGTATGTTTTCAATAGCATTTGTATAATACTTCAATCCATCACTTGCACTTTCGTACCTGTGTATGGGTGACAGGGCCCTCGTCAGGCAGAGAGCATCTGCCTTTTGCTCTATCATTCAAGACCAGTTATGTCTGAAAGAATGCTACAAATAAATAAATAAATAAATAAATTATTTTAGTACTTCACCACAAGCAAACTAGTCAACCCTGTTCATATGAAGGCATCTTTAGACTCTTATATGCGAGCATCAAAATTTAACGCTATGTTAGTAAACAGAAGAATGGGCAAAGCAGTGCTAGGGTACAACCCCAAAAACGACCGAATGATTTCACTTCGGATCCAAGGTCACCCTTTCAACATAACAGTTATCCAAGTCTATGCACCGACCACTGCTGCTGAAGAAGCTGACGTTGAGAGATTTTATGCGGACCTACAATGCCTTTTAGACCGCACCCCATCATCAGACGTCGTTTTTCTCATAGGAGACTGGAATGCTAAGGTCGGGAGTGAAGAAATATCTGGAATTACAGGCAAGTTCGGTCTTGGTGAGCCAAATGAAGCTGGGCAGAGGCTAGTAGAGTTCTGTCAAGAAAACAACCTGACCATAGCGAATACTCATTTTCAACAGCACAAGAGGCGCCTGTACACATGGATTTCACCGGACGGTCGGTACAGGAATCAGATCGATTATATTATTTGCCGGCAGAGATGGAGAAGCGCTATACAAGCAGTAAAAACAAGGCCTGGGGCCGATTGTGGCACCGATCATCAGCTTCTTGTTGCCAAAATTAAGCTTCGATTGAGGAAAACGCAGAAAACTAGAAGGCCTTTCAGGTATGATCTGGATCAGATTCCATTAGAATATGCTGTGGAAGTGAGCAATCGATTTCAAGAATTAGATCTAGAAGACAAAGAGCCCGAAGAGATGTGGACTGATGTTCGTGATATAATACAAGAAGTTGCTACTAAGGTAGTTCCAAAGCAAAAGAAATGCAAAAAAGCAAACTGGTTATCTGAAGAGGCTTTGCAAATAGCTGAGGAAAGGAGGATGGCAAAAGGTATGGGGGAAAGAGAAAGATACAAGGTTCTCAATGCGGATTTTCAGAAAATAGCAAGGAGAGATAAGAATGCCTTCTTGAACATACAGTGTCAAGCAGTTGAGGACAACAGCCAATTAAGGAACACAAGAGCTCTGTACAAGACAATCAAAGATATCAAAGGAAGCTTCTGTGCTAAGCTGGGCGTGATAAAGGACAAACGAGGCAAGGACCTCACTGAAGCCTCAGAGATAAAGAAGAGGTGGCAGGAATACACAGAAGAACTGTGCAAGAAGGACCCGGATGTGCAAACCCAACATAGGACGGTTGTGATTACTGATCTCGAGCCGGGCATCCTGAAGAGTGAAGTTGAATGGGCCTTAGCCAGCCTTGCTAAGAACAAAGCTAGCGGAATTGATGGTATTCCAGCTGAGTTGCTTCAAAACCTCAACCACGACGCTGTTAACACACTGCATACATTATGTCAAAAGATTTGGACAACCCTGCAGTGGCCACAAGATTGGAGGAGGTCAGTTTACATCCCCATTCCAAAGAAAGGCAGTGCCAAAGATTGTTCCAACTACCGCACGATCGCGCTTATTTCGCATGCTAGCAAGGTGATGTTAAAAATCCTGCAAGGTAGGCTGCAGCAGTATGTGGATCGGGAGCTTCCGGACGTGCAAGCTGGGTTTCGCAAGGGCAGAGGAACTAGAGACCAAATTGCCAACCTTCGCTGGATCATGGAAAAAGCAAGAGAGTTCCAGAAACCAATTTACTTCTGCTTTATTGATTATGCGAAAGCGTTTGACTGCGTAGATCACAGCAGATTGTGGCAAGCTCTCCAAGAGATGGGAGTTCCAATTCACCTCATCTGTCTCCTCAGGAACCTTTATGAAGGGCAAGAGGCCACAGTCAGAACTGGGCATGGTCTTACTGATTGGTTTCCGATTGGGAAAGGGGTGAGGCAAGGCTGCATACTGTCGCCCTGCCTATTTAACCTATATGCAGAGTGCATCATGAGGAAGGCCGGTCTGGACGAGTCTTCAGCTGGAGTGAAGATCGCTGGAAAACGCATCAACAACCTTAGATATGCGGATGATACCACTTTAATGGCAGAAAGTGAATTGGATCTCAAGAGACTTCTGATGCGCGTACAAGAAGAGAGTGAGAAGTTTGGGCTTAAACTGAACATTAAAAAGACGAAGATCATGGCGTCTTGCCCTGTCAAGTCCTGGAGCATCAATGGACAAGAAGTGGAAGCTGTGACAGATTTTCTGTTCTTGGGCGCCAAGATTACCTCGGAAGGAGACTGCAGCCATGAAATTAGGAGACGCCTGCTTCTGGGAAATAGAGCAATGGTTAGCCTTGACCGCCTAGTAAAGAGCAGAGACATTAGTCTGCCAACCAAGATCCGTATAACCCGTGCTATGGTCTTTCCAGTTGTGATGTATGGATGCGAGAGTTGGACTGTGAAAAAGGCTGACCGCCGAAGAATTGACGCGTTTGAATTGTGGTGCTGGCGAAGACTCTTAAGAGTTCCTTGGACTGCCAGAAGATCAAATCAGTCGATATTGTCGACCATAAACCCTGACTGCTCATTGGAGGGTCAAATTCTAAAGTTAAAGCTCAGCTACTTTGGTCATCTGATGAGAAGAGAGGAGTCGCTGGAGAAAGATTTGATGTTGGGAAAGGTTGAGGGTCGCCGGAGAAGGGGTAGGCAGCGAACGCGATGGTTAGATGGCATTCTCGAGGCATTGCAGATGAAGCTATGTGATGTTAAGAAGATAGTGAGAGACCGGAAAGCGTGGCGTGACATGGTCCATAGGGTCACGAAGAGTCGGACACGACTGAACGCCTGAACTGAACTAGATGCGTGCATAGGTAGAGACATGGTTACGACATGGTTTATCCATTTACAGGACTCCTCGGCTCTTGCCTATTGCATATCTTCATTAGGAAGAAATTCTTGAGGCACCCCATGTGATGATGGCGAAAAGGGTATGTCAGAGGAAACAAACAAGTTTGGTAGTGATTATTTGTTTCACTTTGCCCTCTCATCTTCATTACATAGGAGATCAATAAACAAGTAACTAGGAACTCCCGGCATCGACTGCGCCTATTAGTTACAACCTTTCGGCCTTCGCAGATCCCGGAAACTCCGAGAACACAGCCATGAGAGCGCCTGCAAGCGTGTTTCTACGCTGAGTCAATCGTAAAGCACTGTCTCTTACTTAGTATGACGGTGCCGGTGTGCACCAGGTCACGGAAAAGTTCGTTTTGGAACACATTGCAGTAGTATTAGTAGTTCCTTGCTTGAAAATTGATCGAATATTAATATATTCGATCAAGGTAGCGTATCTTAATAGATACGCTACCTTCCACTGCTCGGACGAAGTATTAAAATTATATTGCAGTTGCTTTGAAAACTTTATACAGTCAGTTTTTTTTTAATTAATGTTGCTTTTCATGAACGCAAAAAAAGAAAAAGTAAACAGAATAAAAGAAACACAAACTTTTCTATAGACACGATGCACATATTCTTTGGTTGCCAAGCCAAATTCTCTTCAATCTCATTATTCCTACACCATTTTTTTTTCTTGCAGTAACTCCACAGAAAATATAATAATGATGTCAAAGGAGAGACGACAAGGACCTAGCTAACTGATTCCTTTCGCTGCACTCAAGACAGCAGCAAACAGTGAACTTTTGCTGCCGGATATGTCTCTGCCGTTATAAGCTTCCGCAGCAGGTTATTCATTGCCTCCTATAGTTCTGGTGATCGTCGGCAGCGACCTCAACCGCCTGCGCTCGATAATATTCGCGCCATGCGCATTGCGGCGATGGAATCGCACTAATGGGTTGCAATTTCGCTGAGAATAGATGGACGTGGAAATGAGCCCAGAGAACTTCTTGAGAACTGCTTTCATTGCCTGTACATGAAACACATTGTGTATGCATTAAAACATTCCTCACGGAACAGCTTATATGACGTTCTGCCATTTATTTAGACGGAGTGGGGCGTGCACGTACCACTGAAGGTCCATCGAGAAAGTAACTGCGTACTATGTCTATTGCGCTGAAGCAAGAAAAAGCCTCAACCAGAAACTGAGTATTCTACCCATTTTAGATGCACACGGAAAGCTTTAACGGAAGCTCAGAATGCGCCTCGTATGGGAGTTCTCACATTACAGTCAGGTCGGTATATCCCCGTCGCCTCTTAACCAGAAACATCGTTTCCGAGTATCATAGCTGAACTGTCTTCTTAGTTGCTTTAACGGCATTCTCAGAGCCATAAAGACTACTTTTCTTTTTTAATCTACGAGATTAACTTATTCTGAATAAAACTCAACGGTACTGTGCAAGCCGCATTTTCGCCAAAGGATCAATAAATTATATTACTTGCTAGTGACCACATAGACAGAAACATAGAAAGCAAGACTGTAACACATGCGCAGAAATTACGATGGAACCGTTAACGTATGCTTAAGCATTTCTGCTGCAGTTCATCTTTTTCTCATGATTTCCGTGATTGTTATTTTTTTTTTTTAAGAGATGCACGTGCGCTCTTTTTTAAATTAGAATTTTATATTGTTGCCCTTATATTTTGGGACGAGTGGGAATAGTTAACTCTTAAATAATTAAATTCCAACTTTTTTGTAATAACTAAAGACCAAATTTTCAGCACCAAAAAAAGCGTTTTTAGGCGCGAGATATAGACAGGCAAAGTTTCATTTTAGGCGCCTAACGGATAGAAAAAGGCACTAAACACATTATGAAACCTGCACATTATATATTGTGTGAACGTCGGCGCACAATATCTGCCGAAAAGCGCATAATTTTGGACTTTAAGAAAGGCGCGAACCTTAGAAGCAGTTTTGTAGAAGCTGTTTAGCAACATGCCAATCAATTCACATGCTTTAGCAAGGAAAATTACTCAGTTGCTTTCTTCAGCAAAATATATTCGGCAATAGTGTCACAAATTCCTTTAAAGCCCATTTAAGGCGCCTGGAAGTAAAGAATAAAATGCAAATACAAATGTTAAGCATCCTTTGTGTGCTTATTAAAGGACGAGGTGCTCTATGTTTAGCGCCGGAATTGGCCTTTACTGCTACAAAAATAAAAACAGGCAATGAACGTATGAATAGGGCGTCGCGTATTTAGAAAAACAAAAATAAGGTCAATTTTAATTTCTGTATATATAAGCGAAAATTCTTCACTTGTGCACGAATTAAAATGGTTTATTGTGAACATACATGGTGCTCCAACATTAATAATACGTTGTCATTAATGTAGATATTGTCTTGAAGTGAGTGGCTTCAAGCATGTGGAGCATCTTCTGCAGATGGTTGCCAATAGAAGGGTAGGAAAACCGGAAACACGCTGGTACAAGGAGTTGTTGCCTTAAATTGCTGCCGGACTCTGAATATCCCGGTAAGAAATAAATTATTCTGCACGGGCCTGCGTACGTCCACTGCCGGTCCAGATGATGCTTGCCTGAGCGAGAAATATGCTATAATGGCACGGATATTTATTACTCGGGATATAAAATTGAACGTAATAACAGGTTAAAATAATGTATGGCATGATAGGGCGAATATTTTACGTATAACTCAGTACGAAGGCAAAAATGAATAGGATGCTCAAGCCTCGCCCTACGAGTTGTTTGGCGACTTTAACGAAACCTTTTCCCTCAGGGAGTTCTTACATTTTGTGTTCGTATTTATTTTTGGGGGAGTAAGGCGCAATATCTGGCTTACTTCCCTGTGGACACTTACACTTCCAAATAACTGCATACAGTTGGCTACAACTGAAACCAACTGGGAATTGTTGGGATAAACGTATAAATAAATTCAAATACTTTCCAATATGAGGTGCATTCCGGTCGATTACAACATTACCAGCCAAATTCTGCAAGGTGGAACGGTAAAATGCGGGAGTTTTGAATGTTTGGTCACGTGGCTGACATGATGTTTCTTGCCTGTTTGCCAAAATAAGGCATATTTAGTCCCGAACGTTGAAAACGGGCATTTGTAGGCACTAACCCCCGAAATAGGGGTTTTAGGAACTATAAAACCAGTATTAAACTTACAATTGCCCTAAAATATAAACGTGCTGTGCCTACGGTGCGCCGAAAAAAAAATGGCATTTGCCTGAAATCCGGTCTCTAGTAACAACCAATTACTTCTCAATAAATTTAACAGTAATTTATTAAATATTGATTATTATGTATTTGCTACCACTTCCTTCGTTACCTAATAAAGGAATATTTACTACTAATTGGGAATTACCTGGTAAAGGGTCCAAACTCCTGACCACCAAGGGTTATTTACCTTGCCGTTATATCGCACAGAATAAGTACAGTAATGCGTTGCGTAGCGTTATTTATTGTGTAGACGGATTTGCTGCGGGAGTGGTCTGAAATGTTTGTGAACTGAAACATAATTGTGCGGTTTAGTGCGACGAAGCAACTTATTTGCTACAATATGGTAGCCGTACTGAAGAGCTTCGGAATTAATTCATTTTGGGGTTTTTTACGTTGCAGTGATCTGATACAGCACTCGTATGTATTTTGTATTTAATCTTTATGAAAACAGGATCCACGTGTAAGATGGGAAGTCTTTACATCTAGAAGGGTAATATCTATTATATTAGCATACGTGCAGATGTCTCTGACTCATGATTTCCAGTGCGCGCCGAAAACCGCGTAATAAAACAAACCAACTTCTAACTTATGCACCATGTCGATAATGCTTGAAAAATGTCGCCAATATGGCGCATTCCGGAACATTGTTTGCAAGCCTCACTCCACATAATTATTTCTCTGACCAGGTATATGATGTCATACAATAACACACAGATATTTGACAAGTATGGCTCGCTTAGTGGCCTGGTTAGAGCAATGTGATTCGAGTGACGACCTAAACAACGAAGATTATGTCTACTCCCCTTTATCCCCATCCATGCGATGAGCCTTCCCATTCAATAAAGGACATTCAATCAATCAATCAATTTGTGCCAAAATATTTTTTCTTTGTAAGTGTTATGGCCCATCTAAATCATCCTCCTAACGAAAAAAAGACCAAATTGCAATTAGAATACATTGAAATAGAAGCTTGATGTGGGTTTGCCCGGATCAGGAGCCGAGTAGAATGCAACACACGTGGCAACGGGTGTCTTTTCTTGACAGAGCGCGACCGACCAATTAACGAACAGAAGAAACGACAGCTGGGCCGACCGACTGATTGATAGAATGACAGACCGACAGACTGTGTGACAGACGGGGGAACCGGCGGACCGACCGACCGACCATGAGAGAAAAAGAGAGAGTGATGTGATGGCAAATGTTGCAAGCGCAACTTTAGTGGTCCCCGCGCTCGGTATGGAGACAACCGAAGGAGCGTGGCAGCAAGGATGTGCTTTATATGACAAGGGCACAGCATCCTACAGGGCGCAATTCAGGTAAAATTGTAGACTCTCACTAATCCTAATTTATAGAAATCAAAATTCACATAGTCATGATTGAATGAGGAAGCATTGCTCAACTATTCAGAAAAAAAACTAAATTCGCAGGATTCAGGATAGTGTATTTAGAGGCGCGTCAGAACTAAAGTTCATGAGTCGTAAAGTATGCACACAGAAAACGAAGGGGTAGTGAAAAATGCAGCATAAAAACTTGAAAGGTAGCTTTGATAGTACGATGAGTATTTTGTAATTAACAAAAATAATTGAGCTGCCTTGCGTTAATTTAAAAGATATGTGTAGAATGAAAATGTGGGTTTAAGACCGAAGCAACGTAGTGTTTCAGTTTTCGGAACGAATACTTTGTTTTAATGAAATTACTTTTCCAGATACACGTGTTTTCGTGTAAAGTACTTTAAAGCAATTTGTCCACTAATTTTGCTCAATGTTTCAAAATTTCAAGTTTCAGTCATTTGTAATTAACCTGAGATGTCCGATAGGGGGTGAAGCAAAGCGACGAAAACAAAAACGGGCATTACAGTTCGCGGTTAAGCTGCTGGGTCCTCTCAGTAGCGCCTTCGGTAGCGCTCATTAACTGCTATTACGCAGTGACAGGTTGTGAAACCTTTCCCGAACTAAGGAGCTGTCTGCATTGTAAATATAATACGTGCATAAACTTAAACGAGCCAACGCTCACGAAGTATCTTCTGATTTCTTGTACAGTGCAAAGACACTCTGTCGCACAGTGTGCTTAAAAGAGGCGAAAGGCGGGTCGTAGATAATTGACCCAGCGTTTATTTGCCCATTTCGGCGCAGTACATTGATGCTGCCCGTATTTGCATCGAGGCTCGGTAACTGCAGTGACGTGTCTTGAAATCTCCACTATAGGTAATGAAGATGAGGGGAACCAACTCAAGGCAATTTCTGTGTGTACCGGCATGTTTAATTAGTCCAGGAAAAGGGCGATGGATAATGCCCATGCCACGCCATTTCCGATTTTCTGGGACATCTCCACGAAAGACCTCTTGGCGATGCGGGCGCCTTCTTTTCTTGCTCAACACACTTCCCGGCTGGCGGCTTTCAATAGACTATGCCCTAATCTGCTTTTACATCTATCTCTCTTTTGTAAACAACTTCACCCACCGGAGCCTTCTTTTTTCTGTTCAGCTTACCCAGCCCTAGTAGCCAGCAAAGCAATGACCTTTTAAGAGTGCTCATTTGCCTTTCTCTCGAATAAATCTCTCTCCACGTCTTCTCGTTAGTCCGCATGCTACGCCGTAATTACCAGCGTTTACATTACGTACTCTTGTTGGATGACAAGGAAAGCTAACTTTCGGAAGCAGCTCTTCGTGAAACACAAAGGCTGTTTTGTATTCATCCCGTGTGATTTCGCAGTACTGGAACCGCTGCCGTAGCCTGCGACGCTCGCTCTCTTCACAACAGAAGGTAATACAGCTTGAGGTTGCGATAAAACACTTATTACTGCCGCCGGCTCTTTTGCGGCAACTGCTGCTATTCTTTGCCTGGCTCTCTCCTCTTCCCATAATGTGAAGTAAATATAACCAGGGTGCAGTGGAGAAGGTACTCCTAGAGAAGCAAGTGTACGACAAACGAGCTAGTTGGAGACAAACCTAAATAAATTCAAGTGGCTCAGCGCAGTGAATGCCGCCGTTTGCTACTTAAACCATGATACGATGCTGAGCTTTCTTTGGGACGTTCGCATATAGCGGAGGGAGCATCGCGGAGAGAGGCAATCAATCAAAAACTCGCGTGTGGTACGCTTTGACGAGCTTCCTTGTTGCGCCCTCTATGCGGCGTGATTCCGTTCTCTCAACGGTAGGGTCCTCTGAGCAGCGTCACCTGGTGACAGATAGCGGAAATATTGTAAAAATGAATAAGAGCGCATTTAAAGCCTGCCATACTCGTTCCCTCAGTGGCGCAATGGATTAACATTACTTACCTGACCACTTAGCAAATAGAATATTGAGGAGACGGAATTACGCCTCTATGCGTAATAGCCAGTCTCTTAATACAGGGTTGTAGCACAGAGCGAACCACGATCCGTTGCCATGGTATGCTTCCGTCTGGTGCCACTGCGCATGCGCAGAACACCTCGAAGGCATTGGATGCGCCCGCGGCGCCCATGCATGTTGAGTGAGACCAATCCCCGCGCGAGCCCTGCCGGCGGGTGGTAGCGGATCACGGTATCGGTTCACTGACCGCGCTATGCTATAACTCCTCAGATCTCTCCTACTATTTCTCGAGAAATGCTGCAGAAATGTTTTCTCCCTCCATAAAGAAGATGGTAAATCAGATCAACGATTTCCAGAGAGCCCAAAGAGAATAATGAGAGCCAACCACTAGCGCACGTTAAAGATCCCCAGATGGTCGAAATTACGCTGAAGCCCTCCACTACGGCTCCTCTTCCTCTCTTTCCAATTTCACTCCACCTTCCTCCCTTCCCTTACGCCCCGCCAGGGTGGCGCAGTGGTAAGACGCCCGACTACTGTGCCGGAGTTCCCGGGTTCGAACCCGACCTCGGCGGCTGCGTTTCTATGGAGGCGAAACGAAGAGGCGTCGTGTGCTGTGCGATGTCAGCGCACGTTAAAGATCCCCAGGTGGTCGAAATTACTCCGTAGCCCTCCACTACGGCTCCCCTTTCTCTCCTTCCACTTTCACTCCCACCTTCCTCCCTTCCCTTACGGCGCGGTTCAGGTGTCCACAGAAAACAAGTGAGACAGTTACCGCGCCTTTCCCTTCCTATAAATAAATCAGTTTTTAAATAAATCATTGCAAAGAGGTAAATTGTGCCTATTTTCGTTCATTTCTAAAGATGGTATAAGGAAAGCTGAGGACGCGGTTGCGCCGTGCGTTTGTTTCGCGTCTCAATGGATAAAGCCGGGCCGTCATGCGGCGCAGGTTTGCCGTGCTTCACGTGCTAAAGTACAACGGTTAAGCAGTGCTACGCACTTGCTTCGCATTTGATTACCTATGCAAACTGGCCGTAATTTTTGGATAAGGCATGTCCGAACACCCGTCATTATATTGGTGCAAAACAATGTTTTAATAATACACACCACAGAGTAAGCATCGCTCTAACATCTACCCTCTTAGTATCTTGAGGGATTGGAAGGACTATTGCGCCAGTCATAGAATAGCGCTTGTCGTGGTTTAAAGTTAAACTGCCCGGCTGGCCATTGTTGTTGTCCTTGTGGCTGTAGGAAGAAGGAAAAGAAAGTGCACGGGCCTGCTACTAGCTGTGTAGCTGAGCCACTTCAGCTGCCTCGTGTGGATAGAAGAGAAAATAGAGAAGAAGGTAAAAGAAGGAGAGTAAGACGCGCGCTGCAACAACCGTCGTCCACCACCGAAGCGGTGGCGGGTGAAATAGCCTACAACAGATAAACATTTGGTGGCAAGCTAGCCCCCGCTATCCGCCGCAAGCGGCGTTGACCTACCTGTCCTACCCATCAGGGACAGGATCAGCCAATTTAGAGTACTGCGCTCAAAAAAGTTGAATTTGGAAGCGGTTTTTAGCGCAAGCCTGTTATATGCCGTCATTTATATGCAGCTTGTGTAGTCGAAATATCTTGGAAAGCTTTTCTTGTTTTTGAGAAAATGCGCGACCGCACAACTGACCACAGGGGGAGACGAAGGCTACAAGCTGGCCCTACGGGGCTGGGACGGTAGGTCAATGCCGCTTGCGGCGGGGGCTAGCCTGCCACCGAAATTTTATCTGTTGTAGGCCGTCATTGCACCCGCCATCGCATAGGTGGTGGACGACGGCTGTTGTGGCGCGCGTCTTTCTCTCGCTCATCTTTTTCTTTCTTCTCTATTTCTCTCTTCTGTCCGCACGAGGCTGCCGAGGTTGCTCATCTGCAGAGCCAGTAGCAGGCCCGTGCATTTTCACGCGATAGTGTTAAGGCCCCCTGTCGCAGAAATGTCGGTGTCGTCGTCGGCTGCCGCCGTCCGGCGTTGGCCGGCGTTGGCCGTGACCGAAAAATCCCAGAAGCACTAATAAATAAAAATGAGTAAGAAAAATCGCCGACCTGAGGAATCGAACGTGGGCATCCGAGGTGCGCGACGAGCACGCTAACCACTCCGCCACGACAGTTAGATGGTTTGAAATAGGCAAAGGCGCGTCTATTGATTGCGGTGTTATCTCAGAAATGTCCCTTAGAGAAGTGTATTGTGGCGTATAATAGTAATTATGAGCATGCAAATTATAGAATTACAGAACACGCAGTTAAGCGAGTGGCAAATAACTTTTCCGCTGTACTTCCTCTTCGCTTGGCGTGCACGTAGCGCCATCATGCGTGTGGCGCACGGAATAAGATAGGCAGGGCATGGCCTCCGAGATCTTCATCGCGACGGCTCGGGTCGGCAAAGATGTTGCCGACGAACTACGCATGCAACTTGAGGCCCGCGCGTTTCGCCAAGGCGGGATGAGAGGTGGTGAAGGGTGGCAGTTGCTGGCCCTACGGGGCTGGGACGGTAGGTCAACGCCGCTTGCGGCGGGGGCTAGCCAGCCACTGATTTTTATCTGTTGTAGGCCGTTATTGTACCCGCCACCACTTAGGTAGTGGGGGATGACGGCTGTTGTTGCGGCGCGCGTCTTTCTCTCCCTCTTCCTTTTGTTTCTTCTCTACTTTCTCTTCTGTCTGCACGAGGCAGCGGAGGTGGCTCAGCTACAGAGCCAGTAGCAGGCCCGTGCATTTTCTTTTCTTTCTTCCTACAGCCACAACAACAACAACAACATTTCGGCTAGGTGGCTGGCAGCGCTTCTACGTCCCGGAAGGATTAATAAATAAATATGAATATAGCAAAAAGCGCGACAGTCAAATGAGTAGGCGGCGCGAACGGCGCGCGATAATGCTATCGCGTTTCATTCTTAAAGGCGGAGCCTAAGCGTCCTCCAGTTTTTCTTTTCCTTCTTCCTACATAAGGTAAGATGGAGTACAAAGTCAGACTCCGCCCGCACCACTAATGTATCGCGGGGAGAGAAAGTTCCGCAATTCGAAAAATAAATGAATAGGTCAATGAGTCAAAATTTTTTTATTTGAAGTTATTTAATAAAAGGGGGGATGTACTACTAAAGCGACCCACAGCCGAGGAAGCGGGCCCGGGGAGACCCCACGTATCTCCCCTGGGAAGTAGCGGAAGGGTAATGGGAAATAGGAATTAGGATAGGGTTATGGGAAGTTGTAGGGGAATGACGGCAGCGTAGGACTTGACTGTCAGACAATTCGAGTCGAGCTCCCATATGGGCCTCCGTAGAGGGCGAGCACTCGCTCTTAGCCGAATATGCGGCCCTCGGCCCTTGGATCATTCCACCACCACAATGCGTTTGCCGGGTCTCCGGCGTCTGAGACAGGCTCCCTACATGAAGCCGCTTTTGAGGTTCCCCGTCCCCCTAGTTCGGTCCCCCCCCCCCCCCCCCGACTCTAGTTGAAGTACTGAGAGATAGATTTTGCAACGTTCATGCCTACTTCAAGGTACTCCGCAAGTGGCCAGACTTTAATCTGGTGCACACTGATGGATACTCTTTCACGGTTTTCGCTCGGCAGGGCATGTTGGAAGATACATTTCATCGGCTTCCCGGGAACCGCAGGAAACGCTTTACTCCCATCCAATGCTTATGTCCGCTCAGTTCGGCGATTTTTCCTACTCGTTATTATTTATTAATGCTTCTGGGATTTTTTCGCTCATGGCCAACGCCGGACGACGTGGGACGACGGCCGCCGACGACACCGACTTATCTGCGACACGGGGCCCTTAATGCTACCGCGTTAAAACACTCCTCTGGTCGTACATTTATGCTCAATGTCTGACTACACAGATCGCACGTAAATGCAATAAGATACAACTTCTTCGAATAATAATAATAATTGGTTCACAGGCGAGGAAAGGAGCATTATCGGTCATACTTGTTCTGAGGACACCTTAACCGCGGGGAGGTGGTGAAGGGTGGCTGTTCCTGGCCTTACGAGGCTGAGGCGATAGGTCAACGCCGCTTGCGGCGGGGGCTAGCCAGCCACCGAATTTTTAGCTGTTGTAGACCGTCATTGCGACCGCGATCGCTCATGTGGCGGACGACGGCTGTTGCGGCGCGCGTCTTTTAACGCGGTAGCGTTAAGGAGCTCGTGTCGCAGAAAAGCCGGTGTCGTCGGCGGCGTTGGCCGTGAGCGATAAATTCCGGCATGCACTTCATAAATAAAAAGCAACTTCCAAGATGGGCGGGTGGGAATCGAACCAGGGTATCCGGAGTGTGAGACGGAGACGCTACCACTCAGCCACGAGTTCGATGCTTGAAAGCGGTACAAAAGCGCTTCTAGTGAATGCGGTGTTGCCTTAGAAACGTGCCGTAGAACGTTATACTGCGGTGTATATCGGTAATTATGAGCATGTTACAGAAGTCGCAGTTACACGAGTAGCGAAGTACGTTTCCGCTACATGTCTTCTGCGCTCTGCGCACATGCAGAGCCATCTTGCGGCAAACACAGAAGAACCCCTCCTCACAATGTGCGGCGCTGCCCCGACAGGTGGCGCGCCACTCGCCCCTGACTTTTCGCCGTGCACCCTCACGGGTTGTAGAATCAAGCGGTTGGTTGGTTGGTTTGTGGGGTTTAACGTCCCAAAGCAACTCAGGCTATGAGAGACGCCGTAGTGGAGGACTCCGGAAATTTCGACCACCTGGGGTTCTTTAACGTGCACTGACATCGCACAGCACACGGACGCCTTGCTTTTCGCCTCCACCGAAAAGATACCGCCGAGGCCGGGATTCGATCCCGCGTCCTTGGGAACAGTAGTCGAGCGTCGTAACCACTGCGCCACCCCGGCGGGGTGTAGAATCAAGCGTCTTTCCTTTCTTTAGATCACTGTCTTCGCTCACCCGCTTCTCCCCTTCGGGCCGCGCGGGTACCGGTGCGAGGATGCCCCAATACCCTTGCGTTTAATAAGTTTTCTCGACGAGGTGCAATAACGCTATCGCGTTCCACTCTTTAAAGCGAAGCTTAAGCGTCCTCCAAATTTTTTTCTACCTCTTCTTTTTCTTTCTTCTCTATTTTCTCTTCTGTCACGAGGCAGCGGAGGTGGCTCAGCTACAGAGCCAGTAGCAGGCCCATGCATTTTCTTTTCCTTCGTCCTACAGCCACAACAACGCCTTAACCGCTCCGTAAGGGAAGGGAGAAGTGAAAGCGGAAAGAGAAAAAGGGGTGCCGTAGTGGAGGGCTCCGGAGTAATTTCGACTACCTGGGAATCTTCAACGTGCACTGACATTGTTGTTGTTGCTGTTGTTGTGGCTGTAGGAAGAAGGAAAGGAAAATGCAATGGCCTGCTACTGGCTGTGAAGCTGAGCCACCTCCGCTGCCTCGTGCAGAAAGAAGATAAAATAGAGAAGAAAGAAAAGGAAGGGGGAGAGAAAGATGCGCGCCGCAACAGCAGCCGTCGTCCACCACCAAAGTGCTGGCGGGTGCAATGACGGCCTACAACAGATAAAAATTCGGTAGCAGGCTAGCCCCCGCCGAATGCAGCAGTGACCTACCTGCCCCAGCCCCATCGCACAGCATATGGACGCGACTTGTTTTCGGCTTCATCGAAACGGAACAGATGTCCTTTACAGCTTCCTACTTCAGAGCAACTCCTATAAAGAAGCTAATATTTGAATTCATGAAATTCGCAAATTTTGCGGCCACGTGGCAACATTAGATCACATAATATGGAGATGCGTTCGTGCCCCAGTGCGCAACGAGATTAAAACTAGTGATGAATGTGAGACCACGCTAAGAAGCTCCGACGAAAAAACTCAGCGATTCGCCGTCCGCCTGGCGGCCGAGGCAGAAGACCTCTTCTCCTAGACGGGGCCGGGTGTCCTCCGGCCGCGGTGCGACAGACTGCCTCCCCGGACGCCTGCGTGCGGACCCGGAGGTGGCCGCCGCGCCATATTCGGCGGAAATAAATGTTCTTCCTCCTCCTTTGCTTTATGCAGATCTCAAAACTGCCCATTGCGCTATGAAAAGCTTCTGCGACTTTATTCATATGTCGCGAAGGTCGCCAGTGAAAAACGGTAACCCTTTTTAAGTGGTAGTACCCATCTCACAGAGCGAAACATCCGCAAAGAGAAACAATGTAAATGTCGAGGTCTTTTTATGTTAGCATTGAATCTCAGATTATTTAGAAGAGACAAGGATATAACGTGCACATGGATACAAAATTAAGAGTACAATTTTCAGTCTGGCCGCCTTGAAAAAACATACAACTCTGAAGTGAACTTTTGAATTTGTATCTCAATTTCGTTTATACTCTGAAGCTGTTTTATGTCACTGCTGTAGTCTTCGCTGCAAAATCTCAAAATGAGCATCAAGAAACGTAGGAAAACTATGTGATGGCTGAATATGCCTTCTTAAAGAAACTAGTACTTAGACAACAGAAATATCAATGCAAAATTGTATGGTATGTGGCCTTGGAAATGCCCACGGCGCACAACAGTGAGATTAATTTGTGCTCATGTTTGCTACGTTTTACTTCAATGATGTCGTGTACGCAGAATAATATTATTTTCGTTTCCACAGTGTTTCCCTTCGACAGAAAGCATTTATTTAAGCTTCCATTGTGTTAGTGACAGAGTAAGGTGCATTACATTCTGCTTGGTGGCAGCTCTTTCCTTCTCCTTCCTCGATAAGAGTGAAAGCTTGCAAATTTCTGGAAGTTTAGCTACCTGCTACATTTTCATGTCGCTTTTCGGTAATTATTGGTCAGCTTACAGTGTCTGTCGTTCCAATATTACTTTATATCGTTAGAATCGTAGCAAAGTTTGAGAGCTTCATTTTGTGACGAACACGTTCTATTTTGTATTTTATGCCTTATATGAATAAAAAGAGCTTAAAACTTGTGGAAATAAAAAAAACCTGTCAATCTAGGTAGGGTATCAGTTCTATAAGAAATTGCTGCAATAAGCAAATTATTAATTTTGCGTGCTCTAGACATTCCTCTCTCCACATAATGAACAATGAAGTGCCTCTTCTTGACTTCAAACGTTTCGAGTTGAGCAGAGCTCAGGGGATCTAAAGCTGAACAATTCAGCTTTAATCGAGTCGGCATGTCGCGGAGCATAAATATACAGGGTGTCCCAGCTAACTTGGACCAAGATTTTTATAAAATGTGGTTAGCCCTAGCCCAAAGAAACCAATTCAGAGCTGTTCAAAGTCGCCTATGCTACGCCTACCGAGAATGACGTGGTGATGGGCCCGGCCAATTACTGACAACAGCGGCGTTTTCTTGGAGGGCGGTCCCACTGGTGCTCGTTTTCTTGCAGAAACTGTCGTTCGTGTTAATTTCTGTAATTTTTATCATGATAGTCTTGTGCAGCGGACAAAATATATACAATGTCGTACACAACTTTTTTTTTTTTTTTGCGAAATTTGTTTCAGCTTCCCTTTAAGGGGAGGGAGGGTGAGCGTAGTACTCCCGTATCACCGGCCGCCTAAACTCTTCGCCTCCTCTCAAGGCTGCCCATCTGTCGCAGCTAGGAAAGAAAGGCAAAAGTAAAGAAAACTAAAAGCGGCTGGGAATAACCACAGCACCGGCCGTCAAATATAGGGGGAAAATAAAAAGATCTCTGCTGAAAAGGAAAGGAGCACCAGGATGGCAATACGTAGGCGTGAGGTGTTTAGCCGTGGATAGCCGGGGATAGCCGTGGATACCCAGCCGTCGGCAGCGGCTCGTATCGGCGGCGCAACGGGGAACCGCCATAGACATACCAGTGCGAATATCTGTCGTCTAGATAGTTAGTGACCAACGTTGAAGTCATAGCGAATTAATTATCTGACCAGAGGACAGTTTTCGTAGTCATCAAGCAGAACGATGAAAGATATAAAAAGGACTAAACAATTGCGTTTCACTTTTATGCCTAACACGTCAAGCCTGACCAAGTAAAATCACAGCAAAAACAAGCTTTCGCTTTGCAGAACCTGGTACAGCGGAGCTAAACAACAACCTAATTTTTTTCACGACATGGTGTGGCGAGAAAAAAAAAAGGAATAAAAAAAGGAGACAGCAAGGTTTTAATTGTACTGCTGGTTTCGCAGAAGGTTGGTCAGGCTAGTCGTTCTGTGTCATAGGGACTTGCGACGCTCGAACCGAGGGAAGATTGCATGCCTCGTCGCTTCTTTTGCTTTCGCTTGAAGGTCCGTTACAATGGAAGTCCCCTTCGATCTCCGGCATTGGTGAAGAGCGTTGCGAACACTGATGTGCCCGAATATTGTTCGTTGCCAGAGCAACTGTCACCACACTCGCTGATAGAAAGAAGGGGAAGTGAAAAGGGTGGAGGGTTGGTGGGGCGCTGAACACAGGCGGGATGCAGGAAGCAGAGCGAAATTTCAGCACGGCGAAATGGGACAGTCGTCTGTGGCTTGGAACTGGTAGCGGACGGGAGAAGCTGAAGCAAATGCGCCATGGTAGCCACCAAGGGGGTGGATCGCAATTTCCCGGCCGGGAGTGGCGAAGAGATGAGCGGTGAAGAGATGGGCGGCGAGTGGCGGCATAGCAAATGGCTAGAATAAAAGAAACCTTGTGCCGGAGGTGGGGACGGTCTGCGATGAGTGGATTGCTGCGGACACGACTTATGGAACACGTTTCCAATTTTTCATGGCAGCTGGGTGGCCGGAAACGATAGAAAGGGGAGAGAAGGAAAGCTGACTGGTAACTGTCGCGGCTGTGAAGGATTTGTTGCTAAAAAACAAGGTCATTTGGTGGACAACAGATGAATAGCTTAGGCAGTAAACAGACAGCATTTGGAAGGCGTTTCCTTCGTGAAGTGTTTAATTTTTTGTTTCATTGATTGATTGATTGATAAGTTAATAATTCCTTATTGAATTGACCGATCTCTAGGGAAATTCAATGAAGACTTCCTTGATCAATTTACTTGTTTTCTTAACGACTGACTGACTGACTGACTGACTGATTGATTGATTGATTGATTGATTGATTGATTGATTGATTGATTGATTGATTGATTGATTGATTGATTGATTGATTGATTGATTGATTGATTGATTGATTGATTGATTGATTGATTGATTGACGTTCTCATCCAATTATTCATTCACTTTTTCTTTCTTTCTCCCTTCCTTTCTTCCTTTCCATTCAAAGAATTTTCGAGTGACTGCTCTCTCGTTCCCTCATTACTAGAAGTTCCTGAAGAAGATGACTGTTGAGAACTATAGGCGCACGCAGCTGGTTTAGTAGAGAGAAAGGATCTTGAAGGCAACACACGAAAGTGCGCTTAAGCTCTACTACTCAAGAAAAGTGCCTTCTAACTCAAACCACTGCTAGGACGGACAATTTTCTATTCACCTTGGTGAGAGAAATGTCACACCCCTACCCCCCATAACAATATTTAGTGTTTTATTCACATTCCATCTAAAGCGCCGTCACTGCTAGCACTTAAAATCAGCTCAGTGACCTGCACTTTAAACATTGGTATGTTGTTGCCATACACTGTATTTGGCGTCCATCAATCTGCTTTAACAGCTGGCTTAAGGCGGCAAGGAATGTGCACAGTCATGCGTCCCTTAAAAGAAGTAAGAATGTTTCGTTTAATGTTTGCTTCTAATTTAGTTTAGTCAAATACGTGCAGGATACTAGGCGCACATTCCGGCGACAGATGCGCGCCAGAGCCTCCTCACCGCTTTCAGAACTTCCTTCTCCGAGGAGTGGGCAAGGGCGTTTCGAAAATTAGATGGCCCATTTGAGCGGCTTTTTTGTTGCGAAAGCAATACTACTAGCACTTCGAGTCATTGGCGTGTCGTGGCGCCTCCATACATGACTTTTCACGTGACCGTGTGACGTCACGCCAGACCGAGAGACGTGGCCCCAGCTCGCGTCATCGGATGGTGGCGGTGAGTCCTTACAGGTTGGTTGGTTGTACAACTTTTAATTCCATCGGAAATGGGCTTCCTCTTCCCCGCTCCGGCTCGCGTGCCGGGGAAGACGGGGAGTCGTGCGCCCGCGGATTAGAGGCTAGCAGGTTGCCCTTGGCTTATTGCGGCCTCTTCCGCCAGATGGACGGTGCGGTGCTGGATCGCAGGGTCCGCGCTTCGCAGCAGGGTATCCCAGGCTTCTCTACTTGTTGCTGAGCGGAGGTAGCTCAGCTACAGAGCCAGTAGCAGACCCGTGAATTTTCTTTTCCTTCTTCCTACAGCCACAACAAGAACAACAACCTCCGCTGCCTCGTGCAGACAGAAGAGAAAATAGAGAAGAAAGAAAAGGAAGAGGGAAAGAAAGACGCGCGCCGCAACAACAGCCGTCGTCCACCACCGAAGCAGTGGCGGGTGCAATGACGGCCTACAACAGATCTAGCCTCCGCCGCAAGCGGTGGTGACCCACCTGTCCCAACCCCGCACTTCGGCCGCCGTGCTTCGGTGCGCATGCTCAGTAATGCGCATAGCTAGCACGCGGTATTCGCGTGACGTCAAGCGCTGCCCCGTTGGTGTGGCAAGCGGCCCCCGCTGCGCCAGTCCGCCAGCTGCTCCTCTTTGGTTGCCGCGCATGCCTATAACCACGTTGCGCCGCTGCACGCGGCAGCGGGTGCCGCACCCGGCAAGGAAGCTAAAGCATGCAAAGCAAGCACAGAACGCGCTTTTCAGGTGCATATGACGCACACACCAGTGGGAGAGAAAGTCGGCCTGCCCGATAGGTTACGCGGAGTCGCTTCGAGATGCCGCAGTTCACTGGCGCAGTCCCCTTTCGTAATATGGAGCCCGAATTAAAACCTAACATGACTGCGACAATAAATAAAAACCGACGACACAGTCTAAAACCAGCACATAAAGAAACGCAAAAAAAGGCGGCTCTAAGCCCTGACCCCTGAATACCATATTAGCAAACGTGCTCAAATGTTCAGGGTGCATTTAAATCAGCTTGCCGCTCTCAAGACGCACTATAAAGTAACTAAGCCTACTGGCATGAGAAAAATTTTTTCCTTGCAATGCGCATAGCTCTAATTGTGATTGCGATTCTGGACGCTGAAGTAAGAAGTGACAGGGCTTTTAGGGTATATAATCTCATCAAACTCTTCAGTGTTTTACGCGTGAAGGTAAACACACCATGGAAAATATGGGGGGTTTAAGCATAGCTTGAACCTATTGATAGAGCGAAAGCTTCGGGGAGGGTGGCTGGTCCTAGCCGTGATGGGGCTGGGATAAGTAGGTCAACGTCAACTGCGGCGGGGGCTAAGAATTGAAGGTAAATCCATTTTTCGCACACCAATCAGAAAAAGCAGATATGTCCGATTGCAACAACCAGCAATCTTGAAAAGAATGTATGACCTTGAATATTTTTATATCATCAGCATAAAGAAGAAAGGAGGAGTTCTTGTTTACGGAGGAAACGTCTTTAATTAAAACGGATATTTCAACAACAAAAAATAATAAATGATGACACTTGTGCTGCGCTGGTCACAAACCTGAACAGAAAAAAAAAATTATTAACAACGTTCCAAAATAGTAATGCCTTCAAGTAGGTGCTACTTGGCAAAGCTCACGTATCTTTCTTTTGAAGCGAAAAGCTTCGCTAGGCTCGTCAACACCGCGCTTCGCATGAGCCGGAGCTCCAGATTTGCCACTGCGCATGCGCGAAACCGAGTGACGTCATGCATGGCGCAGGTGGCCGTCGTCGCCGCTGCCGCCGCTGACTCCATCGCCTGACCTTTCGCCGCCGCCGCGCGCTACTGCGCATGTGCGCCGCTGCTTCTCCTCCTCGATAAGGCGAGCTTGCTCCTAGAACAGGCGCTGACACTCGCCATGGAAGGAGAAGAAGAAGCAACAGTCGGACGGCCACAGAAACGCCGATCCAGAAGTGGTAGCTTTGGAGTTGGCTAAAAATCAGCGAAGTTATGAAAAGCGCAGGGCTAGACGAGCGGCTGAAACGCCAGAAGTACGAGAGAGAGGCTTTTCGCTTCGAGATATCCAGGCTTAACCTTAGCTAAGCCACAGCTAATTTTTTATCTTGGTACCATTAACTGTTTCCTTCCCCCAATATACCGGCGTTGGCGTTGTCGGGCAGGTTGAATAGTCCAGAGGCTTTGTTTCATTCTTTCTTTCCCCGTGCCTGCTTAATCGAACCATGAGTCCCTCGGCTAGATGTGAAAAGCATGGCCCTTTTCCCCGTAACTAGCGGTCAGAACTAAGCGACACTCAAAGCCTGACGATTACGACAGCCTGGCCCCCATTAGTCGGTGGTAACTTCTAGATACGCAAAGCCAATGATAATTGAACACACTTCGCCTAAACCCACAAGAACTTGCAGTATGTCAGCAATGCAGCGAAGCCGCAAATCGTTACGTAATATTGTCACGGCCTCAAGATGAAAGAAACAAGAGGACAAAATGTGTTGCTGGCTTGTGGACGACGAGGAAACAAAGTGCGCCGAACGCTTGGACCTTATTTTTTTGTGTCCTTAGATACCTCTCTCTGTATGAATCTTTACTCCTCTTTTGTAAATATATGTCTTCACGTTACATTACTTCTCTGCTTGTAGAGTCTCTGCAGAATCCCCTGAAGCTACAAATTACAGTCTTCCCTTTCAACCTTCCTCCTCCTCACCACTGGCTGTCCTTTCCCCTTGCATGCGGTCGGCGATAAAGCTTGGCCGGCAGCGAGCAGCCCACAGCTGCCGACCTGCTGCCGGAGTGACGTCCGTCTTCGTAATAGAGTTTGTCAGCGTCCTTCTAATGAGGTCTTTGTTCTAATGAGGTCATTGTCCCCGGGTCGCTTGCGGGAATGTCAACCAATTGCTTCGTTCTGTAAGTGCAGACAGCGTCAGCGGAACGGCCAAGACAATTAAAATTGAGCCAGCAGAAAGAAAAATGCTCGGCCAAAAGGAAATGAACACAAGTGTGCTTGATTTCCTTCATTACGGCTAGAAAACCGTCACATGGATGTGACAAGGAACCTAGTCGGCATTTTTGTTGGAGCACCAAATAATGTTTGCTATCCTGTTTTTGCGTTTACGTCCGCTGTTTGGGCATGATTACAAGTCGATGGTACGTTTGATGTTAAACAAAATTGTTTTCTCTTTTTTATGTTTCATATACTGAGCAAATTCGTTATGATGGTGAATACAATGTGGGGCTCTTACGAAGGCACCTTAACCGCCGCAAGTGCGTTCTGGACAATGTATACGCAATTCAAATTCATCGAATCGACGCAGCTCTGAGCACAGTTATATTTACGCTAAGTATTCGCTTCTGGCTGAATAATTGGCTTATCGTTTTGTTGAAAATTTTTCGTCTTTTTCTGCTCCTGTATCATTTGTGTGTTTGTTTTTTCTTGAGACATTATTTGCACGAGAGAATTACAAAATCCGTTCAAAATACGACGTCTGAGTTGACAGCTTAGCAGATGTCCTCGTCGGTATCAGCGAAATATCGTCGGCGTGCATCTGGCTGGCTGGTGGTAGTTACTATATTGTGCATTGATTGGTCGGTGGGTTGCGTGACGTCGTGAGACCACATGGCATTGCCGAGCGGGAAGTAGCTGCCAACTTGGGTAACGCCTCCGATATGGGAGGATGAGATAGGCACTTGGTACTGAAACTGGCACCATTGGATCCCGGATCAGATTCGCTACTCATAGGCCGCGCGAGGACGTAGCACTTACCGGTGCGGACAAATGTAAAAGGAGCACGCTATTTCATTCTAAAATGTTTCACGCGTTACATAACTAGGAACTGGCAGGGGTGGTATGTGCTAACTGGTAGTAGGCGCCAGTGTCTTTTCATTTGGACAGATATTGTTTTCTTATCTCCAGTGCAAAGGGTGTGATTTTAATTTGAACGGAAAAGCATGCTCTTTTTATGTTATGTCCGCACCTGTACGACTTCGACAAAGCGGTTCCTTATATCTATGTCGGATGCTCCTAAACAAAATATGGTAACTCAATACTGTATGCCAGTTCATATGTAGGAGAAAATTAAGACGCAAATAATGGGACAAGTAATTAGCGAGTAGCTAAGTATATGTATGCTATAATGGGGATCCCCAAGCGGAGCTCCAAAGGAGAGCCATTAACACTGTTGTGTCATAACCCTATAGGCCGAGCTCAAATGCTACTCCCCTCCCCTCACAAAAAGAAAGAGCCTGCTATGTTCTACTACTTAACACTTCCTTTCGAATATTGTCCAAATCCCACGAAGCCAATGAAAGCATACGCACTAACAGGGAGACGGCCAGCTGCCTCTTTTTTCGAAATCGGGATCGATAAATGTCGAATGGAGAGACCGACCAATCGTGGGGGGAGCCGTCGTCCGTACGCCAGTTTCTAATGCTGCTGCACTTTCAAGGCCGCTACCGAAGTAATCTACCACCTCCTTTTCCAAGTTGCCGTTGAGAGTATAGTGTTTTCCAACTCTGGTTTACTCAATATTGCTGCATGCGGTCATTCTTTTTCTTTTCTTGCAACTGTGACCAGGGTACTCAACACACGTAATAATTATCTCCCAAAATAAGGAGATCCAAAAGAAAACAAGCTTCCGGAGGAAGGGGTGATACGTTGGGTCACTTTTCATTCTCCTTAGCAGTTTTAATTAACAATGCTTGATTGAAGGTATCGGAACGTAAACTAAAAAAGAAAAAAAAAGCAGCTCTACAGGCTAACTGGCAATGCGCAGACCCTGATTTTTCTTACTGCTTAACATGTGAGCTTGAAAATAACTCAGTTTCTGAGATCATTGTTTTCAGTTGATGGCGTTCAAAAAAGTTATGGGGCACACGAAGGCAAAAAAAAAAAAAAAAAAAAAAGCAAACACTTGCAGAAAGCCAGCGTTGCGGCCGTGTGCCAATATTGATCAACTCGGCAGAATCCAGAGCGGGGCTATGACCTTTCGCACCGATACCCAATGCCCCTAATTCCTCTTTTTGGTGTCGGCTGCAGACTGTACTTCCTGGTCTCACCGGCCCTCATATTTTTTTCTCACCCCCCTTCTATACAGCATATACCTTTCTCTTGGACCCGTCTAATTCATCCATTTAACGAAGCCACCAGTCACCCCGTTCATTCAGATACCCTGCACAAGTAAATTCTGACTTCATTATTTCAGCTCCTATATCACTAAATGACTTTTAGGAGTTTGCTTTTTTATGCGATGGGCCAAATAAAAAAATCTAATCAGTGAAATGATATTGATATTTCCAACAAATACATACAACATTGCATATAAAAAAATTATAACCAAATTGGTTCTCTAGCGAACAGAAATCCTGGGCGTAAACTCTATTTCAAATAAAAGCTGCAAGATCCTGGCAACGTATGGATCAAAATGAGCCGAACCGAATCATGAGACCCTTCTGTGTCAATTTATTGCGCATAGAATGAGCTTTTCCAATCGTACTTTTATATATTCCTTTTCCAGCGTTACTTTAAGATCGACTGCACAGAATAAAGAGAAATCAGCGGATGATTCTAACCCAGGAGCGAACAATATCAAATAGATCTACACCTCTTCTCTGAGGAGGCTGTGAAGCGCTTGTTCTGGGTACAAATTTAAAGTCTTTTTACGGGCAAGTTGGCACTGACTCGCTAAGTGTATCCCAACTTGTGAAATGGCAAACGAAGACCGGACACGATGGGACTGGCGGCTACTTTCTCGTCTCGTGTCCTCTATGCGTCCACTATCTTGATACTTGCTGTGCGTTTAGGACGCTGCTGTGAGTAAGAGCATATTCTAGATTACGTACATTTTAGCTAGTTTGCTTATCTCCTGCCCAAGTGGAAGGAAAGAAGGATATCCAGTCAAGCGCTGAAGTCCGAAGCCTGCTTGATTGCTTGTGTTAGTGTAGCGTTGCTTACACTAACACAAGTCTTAGTTTGCTTCTCTAACTTTTTTTTTTGCTCAGTTCTCAGCAAGACCATTAATTACACAATTAGAGGTGAAATTACTCATGTGAAAATGGCATTTCTTGAAATAGACAGGGTCTAGACTAAAGTAAAATAGGTAAGTCAATTCACCCTTTCATCTTGACACTCATCTAACTAAATGCATTTTTAGCCCATGAGAATTTGTAAAGGAGAGTTTGTAAAACTCACTTATAAGGCATGGTTTATGACAACTCGTATAATATATCATTTTATGAGTATAAATTTCATTTATGAGATTCTGGTTATTGTTTAGGCGGATTTCGCTGATTAAAAAAAATACTCCGCATTTTGTTTTCTGACCCATTCAGCTTTCTTCCAATCTCGTGTTGCTGCCATGTACGATGTCCTCATGTCATGATTACTTTTTTTGTGCCTGTCTTCAGTGCTCTGATTTCTCGTTAAGTAGCGTTCAACATACAGACGCCCAAGTCTTTAAATGGCGTGCGCGACGGCAGCCCTTTCTGTGCTCTTGCGCCTTAGGGTGGATAAAACTAACCGGAAAATCAAGATTCTTATACTTGAACTTTTCGCAGGTTAGATCCTCTGTAACGCTCAGAATCGCTGAAAACCCGTCCGTCACGCACCGCAGTTGGAGATTTGGGTGGTTGTACCCGTGCCAGAGCTTTTGCCTTACGCTTTGCACCCACCCCGTGACTATTAGTCCGAATGGTACAAATCTTTAGAGTCCTAACGCCGTAATACAGTTATAATTATGCACCCCTAAAATTTTTAAATGCATGCACCGATGGACATCTGTAATTCTCTAATTGCAACCACACTCTTAGCTGCTGAAAATTATCCTGCAGAAATAGACTTATCTCGTAGTTTTTATTATTTCCCCTAATGGTGCCAAGATGATCAAGAAGGAGGCATTATTTTATCTCGAAAAACATAAATTTCAAAACATGCAGCATTTTCTGAGATATTATGCAGCGAACTTTGAAAAAAAAACAATTCCATTTATTGATGCATTCTCTCCAAAATCTTGCTGCACTGTCATTTGTGGATGAACCCCTATATATGTTCTTTCTAACCGGATTACACAGCTGCTGAAAAACGGATGCGATGCACCTATGTTAAAAATCTGTTGTTTCTGCAAAAGATCATTTCAGTAGGATGAATGCAGATTTAAAGTAATTGTATGCCCAGACCAAGCTCGAACCTAAGTTTCCCTCACTCTTAGTGATATCATCTATGCTGTCTCTTTTCTAGATTTATATATATTGCGTAAATTGTCTTCTCGCATGTGCATTATATTGATGATGCCACACTGTTTTCCTAACATTTCTTAGCTAGTCCACGTACACAGACCATCGTTTCACTTTAATAACTATCACGATAAAGAAAAACCATGGCGTAGCTGTACTCATTAGGCGTCTTAGTTCTCATTTGCCTTACTTATTCGCACCGACTGGGCAAGCTCGTGAGGGGCCTTTATAGAGATTCCTTAAGGAGGTTGCTGACACTTTCAATTTTCTCACTGTGCGTTTCTCTGTAGATTACCTGTATAGCTTCTCGAGAACGCAGATGACCCAGGTTCTCACTGAGTCTTTGCTCCCTACACCGTTGTATCGGCAGCCCTATCTGGGGTTTTCGGACACCACTGTTCTAAAGCGTGTTAGGCAAATGTGCATTCAGGCAGCTGCAAATATGTTCTTTTTCAAACTACACACAGCGACGTTGCCTGTCAAGACATTTCTTTATCATAAGGAGATGTTTGTGCCTTGGACGGTGAATTGTCATCTCTGTAACGTGTCCGAGATAATTGATCATTGCTTTATTCTGTGCCGTGATGCTATGTTCTTTTGGGGCATACTACAAAGAACTCTTAAAAGAGCACATTGAAATTACACCATATACTATTAGATTTTTGCCTCCTGGCAAAAACTCTGTCGTGCCTTACGATCTATTTGTGTTGATGGGACTGTTCATTCTTTGGAAAAGCCGTGTGATGGACAAGCATGCCGAGCCACCAAGATCATCCAAATCCGTGTTTCGGGAACAGTGCGCTTTGTTGAGGAGTGTATATGCCGCACGTGAAGAACCTCCAAACTTGATGCCATATCTAGATGCATGTGTTTGCCTCCCAGAATTTTGATGTTTTGATGATGGTGCATTGTCGGGCTAGGGATATAGCGGGCTCGTATTAAGCATCCCGGTAACTTTAGACATAGACAAGTTTAAGTAAATGGAGTTTGTCCTTTTTTTACGGAAGTTTTTCCATGCCATAAAGTAAAAAAAAAATAATAGGTTAATGCTGTGGACTGCGAAACTTATATGTTCGCCCCGCCTTGGGGTTCGAAATCTATTCGGGACTATAAAGTGCTTTCTTTTAGTTTATTTTAGATTCAATTACTTTCTGCCAGCTGCCACGCGTCAGGGTGCAGAGGCAGGAGAAACACTATTGCAAAATCGGAGAATTCGGTCCCAAACCTAGACCACTATAAACATTGTTTTATTATTATTATATCTGGGTCCCCACTTCAAGGCCCTCCTAAGGGGGCGTTGACTTACAGGCTAAGAGCATCGAGAATCGAGCATATATGATAGCATCGAGAATCGTTTTCATTGAAGACATCGAAGGTGGAAAGAGGGATTCCAGCCACGAGCAAGGACGATGCGAGCGGTAACGAAGAAGAGCAGGTTATTGAGGGATGGTTATATGTCAGGACCGGGCCTGTACGTGTGCTCATTGTTGTAGTAACCGGAGCGGTCAGGGCATGTTAGATAACCGGGCGTTAAAGGAAGGTTTGAAAGTTTTAAGGTTTATTAAAATGCAATACAAATCAATCATAAATGCATAAGAAACTTAGTACAGTAGGAGGTATGTAAAGGGGGGGAGAGTGCGGGAAAAGGTGGGTAAAGGGATGGGAATGGCGTGCATGGTAGTGAGCTCGTTGGAGGGTGCTAGCTTGTTCACTGTAAAGGACGCTGGAGGTCACTGGCAAGCGGTGGTTACCGACTCGGCAGTAAAAAACGTGGCAGAATCTCATTAGTGCCGAAAAACAATCGTCGCATAATTTTTACTTTATCAAGTACAGAAAGACTGGAAATGAAAAGAAGCGCTGGGAAGCCTGCTAAGCATCCAATTTGACCCAATATATATGGATTTGCGGCATTGACAACGCTGATTTCAGGCAGCACAAACCATAGGCGCAATAGTGGTACTGTGTTCGTAATGAACTGCTCCTACTTAGGTTCCGGCGTTGGATGTCCGGATATATCCGGATATATCCAGATATTGGACCCGTGGTTTGTTTTACTTAGGATGTGGCGCTACATGAGCGTTTGGCGATGTTTTTGTGTATATAGTGCTTACACAACTGCCATCTTTTGAGCGCGAAGTCCACAGTCGCTTGGCAGAAGCCTTTCGCAACCGCCGATGAAGCTAGGGTCGTTTGTATTTCACTGCTGTCCAATATATCTTACCCTTGACAAAAAGCAAAGAATATAAGAAGCAAAACAAAAATGATGTTCATCTACCGCTTTGCAAGGGCGCTATTGTTGGCTACGGTTTTATGGGAATTGAGAATGAAACGCACCGAACTAAACAAAAAGGCGCGTAATGCACAAAGTCATACAGGAAAAGAATAAAGGAAAGGAAAAAAAAGGAAAACGGAATATGGAACGAGAGAACAGTTTAGTGACATTCTATGTAAATTTGGCTATGTCTAGATTTTCTGTGTGGTTAGCACTGTTCCACGCATAGCTGCCAATATCGACCAGTGATTATCTTGGTATTCGTTACTTCCCAACAATAACCGACGATTGCAGGCTCGAGTCCACTGAATTAGTGTGTAGACAGAAGTGGTGGCGGACGCGATTACTTTACTTAGGAGGCTTGCTTATCGCCACAAGGCAGGCGGACAAGGCTGCGCGGTAAAATGGTGAAAATGGCAGCGTTGACAGGTTTCAAATCTGCCTGCTGATATATCAAAATTGTAATAACGAAACCGAGATGTCGTTCTTGGTATAGATCTTCCACTGGCAACGACACAGCGGCCGTGAACGTTCATGATAACAATATAACTCATTTAAAATGGACATCACTGACTCGAACTTGCCGACTTTGTGATTAAGACTTCTCCTTTCCGGAGAACGTTTCGTACCTCTTGCAACAGATCAATAGGGCTCCCAAATCACTTCTAGTTTGAAATTGTGTACCACGAACCTGAATAGCACTACCCCCCCCCCCCCCTCCAAGGTGTGGTACTTCCAGCATAAAACAGAAAGGGTTTATGGTTTGTCATTTTCATTCGTCGGCTTGTTTTGGAGTGTTTCGTTACCTAGATTGCGTAAAGCCTTCCGGATACTTCAATAATATCGCAGGAGTGTCGACTTCACGGCGCTGATGAAGATTAAAGAGAGGAAAGAGCACTGTAGGGGTAAGGAAATGGCTAACATTCTTGCTGCTGAATGTGGCATCATCCGGCGGTGTGTTCTAATCAATGCAATACAACCCCTGACAACAATTGGAAGTTATACACTCCCTGGTTTTGCGCCCCCCAAACCATTGCTCTGTAAAGCGTACTCCGCCACAAAAATACCCTACTTGAGGCGAAGCTCTCCTACTGAACGAACTTGAAAGACATCATCTGGAGGGAGCGCTTGTTAACTTCGTCCCTCGCAGCGTTGAATACCAGCCAGACTGTAGAAAAGAAAGAAAGAAAGAAAGAAAGAAAGAAAGAAAGAAAGAAAGAAAGAAAGAAAGAAAGAAAGAAAGAAAGACAGAAAGAAGAAAGAAAGAAAGAAAGAAAGAAAGAAAGAAAGAAAGAAAGAAAGAAAGAAAGAAAGAAAGAAAGAAAGAAAGAAAGAAAGAAAGAAAGAAAGAAAGAAAGAAAGGTGGGCATTTGAGTATTCATTGCCTCAAGTGCAAAAGCAAGAAGAATTGTCGTCCTCTCTTTCCTCTATGTGAAGTTCTTTATAAAAGCAAGTGTAAAACAACGCACGAAATTGTTGAGGCAATTGAGATAGCACGAACTGGCGATGATTGTGTAAGTGGTGCGTCGATTTTGCTGTCCGAGAAAGAGATTGCATATCTTTCATCTTTTACATGTGCAGCCAGATAATATTTTTCCTGTTTGAGTTTTTTCCTTCGCATGCGCATGTGATCTCAAGTGTACATATATTCTGCTTCTCGCATGAAAATAAAAATCAGTTGGAAGTAAGCGCTCGTGTGTCTGTCTCTTGCTGTTGTCCGTGTGTTTTTTATGCGTTTTCCAGGTTTAACATGTCTAACCAACTCGCCCAAACGCTGTCATTAAAATAGAAAGGGCGTGTTAAAAGAAAGTCTTGAGCTCGTAAGAGGTCTTTGTTGAGGATGATGGATACGACGCCTATTTATTAAAGTAAATGGTTACCTT